>NC_071284.1:32593546-32873546 GCF_001660625.3 Ictalurus punctatus
GATGTCATTAAAACTACATAGGCCTAATTACTACAGAAATATATGTTCTTTGGTAATTACAGTGAAGCCTGTAGGTTCAATTTAATTTCATAAGTATAGTGTAATAATACAGTATAGTGCTATTGTATAAAAATCTTTTTGTATAAAACACATTTTTCCTACGTTTATGTACTGCTTGAGACATATTTTTATAATTCAAATCCAAAGCTATTATTACTCAATGTCTTAAAATGCACATATGGCAAGCAGGGAAATCAATATTTTTCACCCCCCAGCGATGCTAGCAAACTTAGTTTTTGGACCTTGGTATTTTTTAAACCCTGCATATAGCCATGGACACAATGTGTGTGTGTGTGTGTGTGTGTGTGTGTGTGTGTGTGTGTGTGAATTTTAAAGTGCCCTGTTTGTAAATGACAATGAATTTGCTGTGTTGTATGGTGAATACTCAGATATAATCAGAGGCAAGTCTCAGATTCAAGTTTTACAATAGATGCAAAGACAGGTCCAATATTGCCATCTGCAGGATCGGATGGATCTTTCAGTCACCAGATCCAAGACATATTTCAGAGGAAATTTGATGCGTGGCATGACATTCTGTGGCACAGTGCTCATGACAGGCGAAGCCCTCCTCCACTGTTTACTGGTCAAATCTAGAATCAAGTGTAAGAAACAAAAAACAACTATATGGCATGGGACTAGTCTCTATCTTGGGACTCATGTGCCCCATTCCATCTGTACAACCTTTAGAGCCTGTAACCACTTACCATTCTATGCTCTTTGATGAGGATCAATATTGTTGCTGTCTCCAATCTATGGTAGAGCTTGCCCTTTTTAATAGTTATTTAAAGTTTTATTTTATTCTCACAGGCATATGCATTTTAAGGTCTTTAGTATGGGTCTTCATTCTGCAAAGAGCTGTAGGATTTAACATCAGTCAACAGCAGTCAAATAATTCCATTGGACATACACCAACAAGGTCTATGGTGTACTTTATCAAACACCTTCAGAAGAATTAATAGAGATTGGTTAACTATTTGTGCCATGGTAGTGATACTCCTCTATGCTTGAATGCTTTTCTCTGAAGGTGTTTGATAAAGTACATCATAGAAATGGTGTGGCTGTCACGGTTCCAAGGTGGAGATGGATGCAAGTGCAGAATTTCTTTAATTAATAGCACAACCAAACACAAAACAAGAATTATGAATCAGCAGAAAAACACTAACACAAGCAAACACAGCAACAGGGACAATGGCAAAGAAAGACAAACGTAAGACAAAGAATGCAGTGCAAACTGTGACTATATACACGAGTGCTCGTTAATAGGAACATGATTCAGGTGCCGTTGGTCATGTGACTGTGATGCAGTGGTTTCTGGGAACTGTAGTTCAGAGTTCCTTCTCTGATTACATGACAGAACCCCCCAAAAGGTGCTTCTCCCGAAGTGCCAAAATACTCTCCCTCCCCTGGCGGTCCTGGCCCTCTGGGCAAAATGTCTTCACAACCACGTAGGTCCCGAGGCAGGCATTGGTCAACAGAGAGCCAAGGAGCCGAGGGGCAGGCATGAGGTTAGGGCAATCTTGCCGGGGTCGTTAGACAGCACCCCCACATGGGAAGCTGGGTCATCAGTTTCAGCGGGGTGAGAAGCCATAGCGACGTGCTCAGCGGAACAGGAAGGCAGAACTTGGTCGGCCGTATCAGCAGACTCGGGCGTGAGCAGAACTTGGACGTCCGTGTGAGCAGACTCGGGCGTGAGCAGAAGTTGGTCGTCCGTGTCAGCAGACTCGGGCGTGAGCAGAACTTGGTTGTCCGTGTCAGCAGTCCTGGGCATGATCAGAACTTGGTAGGTCGTGACGTCGGTTTCAGGTGTGAGCAGAACCTGGTTGGTTGTGACGTCTGCTTCAGCCATGAACTGACCATGCTCTCTGAGATTCAGGTGTGGAGCGGTCTCTTCTGCACCATAGAGAGATGACATGATATCCCCAGCCTGGCTTGAATGCGGAGCGATGGCTACTGCACAGCCAGCGGGAGGAACAAAGCTCAAGGTGGAGCCTGAGGGGGAAGCAACATTCCTCATTATGCTAGAGGGGGGAGTGCCGCTCTCCACGAGGTCCAAGGGTGAGTGAAGTTCTCCGTGAGGCCAGAGGGAGGATCAAAGATTTCCGCAAGGCCAGAGGGGGGAGCGAGGTTCTCCGCGAAGCACAAGGGGGGAGCGATGCCCTCTGTGGAGCAGGAAGGGGGAGCGACATACGGCGCGAAGCAACGAAAAGGAGCAACGTCCTCAGCTGAGCAGGATGGCAGAGCAACGTCCTCAGCTGAGCAGGAAGGCAGAGCGACGTTCTCAGTCGAGCAGGATGACAGAGCAACATCCTCAGTAGAGTAGAAAGGTGGAGCGATGTCCGAAGCGGAGCCTGGTGTGGTGACATCCAAGTCAGAGCAGAGAATAAAAGCCATTTTGGCCATGCTGGGACGCTGAGCAACATCTTTTTCTGAACTGGATGACTGAGCAGCGTCATCAGCTGAACAGGAATGCTGAGCGGGATCCTCAGACATGCAGGGAGGCTGAATGATGTTCTCCGTTGACTCGGCATGCTGGACGAGATCCACAGTGGGGGAGGGAGGGTGGGAGATGGTTCGAGCCTGGTTGGAAGGCTCCCCTTTGGTATACCCCATGACGGAATTCATCACGTCGAGCCAATCGCTATTGTTTTTGATGAAGAATTTTCCCTCCTTCTCCCACCTCAGCTTTAATTTTTCATACAGGGCCTCTTGGACCCTGAAAAATTCTGCTGCATCCATGTTGTGTGCTTACGTTCTGTCATGATTCTAAGGTGGAGATGGATGCAAGTACAGAATTTCTTTAATTAATAGCACAACCAAACACAAAACAAGAACTATGAATCAGCAGCAAAGCACTAAGGCTAAGAATAAACATAAACCAAAGATCAACACAGCAACAGGGACAATGGCAAAGAATGACAAATGTAAGACAAAGAATGCAGTGCAAACTGTGGCTATATACATGAGTGCTCGTTAAAAGGAATGTGATTCAGGTGCAGGTGGTCATGTGACTGTGATGCAGTGGCTGCTGGGAACTGTAGCTCAGAGTTCCTTCTCTGATTACATGACAGTGGCAAAAAATAATAATTATATATATATATATATATATATATATATATATATATATATATATATATATATATATATATATATATATATATATATAATTACTATTTATTTTATTATTATTAGAAATTATTATTTTTTTATTTAATTATTATAAGTTATTATAAATTGATATTTATTCCTGGCCCACATGACTCCACATGCCAAAGTGTCCTTGGGCAAGACATAAAAGAATTATAAGAATCAACAGTTACATCACTTACATATAACCATATAAACATGTTGCCATTTTTTCCACAGAGGCCCATGTGACCTCACCAGCTATAAAAAAAAAAACTCAACCACATATTTACCACAGAAAAAGAAGGAGAGAGAGAAGCACAGGGAGAGAAAGATGTGGTATGGTAAATATCTGTATATGTATATAGCCTGGAGCTCAGCATTGGCCATCTTCTACCACACATCTTTAGCTACTGGATTGGACTTAGACTCAGGATACTGTCAGCTCCGGGGTCACTTCAGGCTAAATGGGATGCACCGAGATGGAGACCTTATTCTGGGAGGCCTATTTGAGGTCCACTTTCTTACTGTGTTTCCAGAGTTGAGCTTCACAAGTGAGCCAGAACAGCCCTATTGTGAACAGTGAGTGGATTCAGCAAAGTGTAATAATGGGAATAAGCAGAAACAGGGAACAGACACCATGGTTAACAGAAGATTTAATTTATTAAGTGAATTAATTCATTGAGATGATAATATGTTTGAAATTACTGATCTGTTGCCAAAAATTATTGCATGAACTGGTGTGCACGTGCATGAACTTAATGTGTATATTTATAAAAAGCATACTTTGTTTGTACACAAAACAATACACCATGATTACACAATTGATTCAATAAACGCATTATTATATCTTCAATCATATGATCTATCTCTTTGTCTATGATATTGCCACAGGTTTGACATGGCAAGCTTCCAGCAGGCAATGACTATGGTTTTTGCTATTGATGAGATTAATAGAAATCCCAACCTGCTTCCTAACATCACACTGGGCTACCATCTGTATGACAATTGTGTGAAGCTTGCTGTGGCATTTCGGGCAGCCACAGCCCTGATCAGTGGAACTGATGAAGTTGCCTCCAGCTTGGTTGCCTCCAACTGCACTGGTTCTCCCCCGGTGATTGGGATAGTGGGGGACCCGGGTTCCACTCACTCTATTGCTATCTCTAGTGTCCTGGGGTTGTTTAAAGTGCCCATGGTAAAGATTCAGGGAAAGTTCAGTTTGTTTCTAACAACTGAGGAAAAATGTAGCTTGAGTTATATCTGTAAATCTGTAGCATCTATTATATTATTATATTTGTACTATTTATGTGGCAATATATTAATTTCTGAATGCAATATCTCACATGTTCTGTCATTTTATGTCCTCCTTTATTTTGCTTTTTTTTTTTCTCTCACTTTCCATCAGGTGAGCTATTTTGCCACTTGTTCCTGTCTCACTGACCGGCATCAGTTCCCCTCCTTTTTCAGAACAATCCCCAGTGACGCCTTCCAGGTGCGTGCCATTGTCCAAATCCTAAAACACTTCGGTTGGACCTGGGTGGGCCTAGTGTACAGCAATGATGACTATGGTATCTATGCTGCCCACTCCTTCCACCAGGATGTTCAGGAACAGCTGGGTGGCTGTGTGGCTTACTCTGAGATGCTGCCAAGGGACAACAACCGCAGAGATGTGGAGCGTATTGTCAGAGTTATCAAAACCTCCACAGCCAACGTGGTGGTGGTAATTTCTACTGAGGCCTACTTGTTGCCACTAATGGATGAAGTGTTTCTGAAAAATGTCACTGAAAAGCAGTGGATTGCTAGTGAGGCCTGGGCTACTTCACCTGTCTTTCTCACATCAAACCTGCTACCATTCCTTGGAGGAACTCTAGGCCTTGCCATCCGTCGTGGAGAGATTGCAGGGCTTCAGGACTTCCTGCTACATTTGCGCCCTGACATGCAAACCGCAAACAACATGGTGCGGATCTTCTGGGAGGAGATGTTCGGATGCAGGTTTGATTCAGATGGCATGCAGACTGCTGGGAAAGATAGAATAATGTTGTGCACAGGGGATGAAGATCTGAGCAGCACAAATACAGCATACAGTGATATATCTGAATTAAGGGCTTCTTATAATGTATATAAAGCAGTTTATGCACTAGCTCATGCCCTGCATGACCTGACACAGTGTCAGGATGGCAAAGGGCCCTTTAATGGTCACAGCTGTGCCAGAATATCTACCCTGCAGCCTTGGCAGGTGAAACTGATACAACTGTCACACATATTGCAGTGAGAAGAAAAATGTGTATATAGTTTTATATGTATGCTTTTACACCACACAATGAGGAATTCTTAAATTCTGTATTCACTCTACTTGAAACTTATTTAATTATTTCAAAACCTCTACTGTTTAAAAAAAAAAAAAATGACGCATGTAAAATAATTTGTAACGCTTAATGTTTAGTCATAGAAAAATTCGTGATTTTTTTTTTCTAAAAGTCTATGTAATTCTATCAGATGGAAGTGTAACACATTGCCCTAAAATGAGTTTATATTTTAGGTAAAATATTCATGTCAATCAAACACATGTTTAACACCTGTCCTCTCTGCTTGTCTCTTCTAATCACTGGTACAGGTTGTCCATTACCTACAGAGTGTGAATTTCACCACTGGCTTTGGGGACCATGTATCCTTTGACAAGAATGGCGATCCTTTGGCAATCTATGATGTCATGAACTGGCAGCCAAACCCAGATGGGTCGATTGGGGTCCACACAGTTGGTGTGGTGGATGAAGCTGCACAGACAGACCATGTGCTTACACTGAATGAGGATGCTCTATTTTGGAACTTTGATACAAAGAAAGTAAATCACATACACTTAAATCACAGTGAGCCTGTACTGTGTTAGAGAACCTGCTTATATATTAAACTATTTTTATTCATTCGGCTAGTAAACATACAGAAGTATTGCATTGCTGAACTGTTGAATCTGGACTCTCCATTCATTAGCCACCAAGGTCGGTGTGCAGTGAAAGCTGCCCCCTGGGCACCAGAAGAGCCATAAAGAAAGGCATGCCCATCTGCTGCTTTGACTGTCTGCCCTGTGCTGATGGAGAGATCAGCAACACAACAGGTGAACATGACCTTTATATTTTATAAATGAGAGAGCATACAATTAATATGTGTGCTGTTCATTTTTGATAATCTCTCTTGCCCCATTCTCACTGTCATTTTTCTCTTTCTCTTTTCACTCAGATTCTAATGAATGCACTGCATGCCCTGACGAGTTCTGGTCTAGCCCAGAGAAGGACCATTGTGTCCCAAAGGAGGTGGAGTTCCTGTCCTATGAAGAGCCACTGGGCATCTCCTTAACAACAGCTTCCCTGTTCGGCACCTTCTTCTGCACTGGGGTTCTGGGTGTGTTTGTGCATCACCGACACACCCCTGTGGTCCGGGCCAACAACTCTGAGCTGAGTTTCCTGCTGCTCCTGTCACTCAAACTGTGTTTCCTGTGTGTGTTGCTGTTCATTGGACAGCCTCGGCTGTGGACATGCCAACTGAGGCATGTGGCATTTGGTATTAGCTTCGTATTGAGCGTCTCCAGCATCCTGGTCAAAACCATGGTGGTTGTGGCTGTGTTTAAGGCCTCTCGGCCAGAAGGCCAAAATGCTATGAAGTGGTTTGGGGTGGCCCAACAGCGAAGTACAGTGCTGGTCCTCACAGGCCTCCAAGTGGTTATATGTACAGTCTGGCTGGCTACAGCATCTCCCACACCCCACAAAAACACTCGCTACATCAGCTCAAAAATAGTCTATGAATGTGCTGTGGGTTCTGTGATGGGGTTTGCAACTCTATTAGGCTACATTGGCCTGCTGGCTGCTGTAAGCTTTCTTCTGGCGTTCTTAGCAAGGAACCTTCCAGATAACTTTAATGAGGCCAAATTCATCACCTTCAGCATGCTGATATTCTGTGCTGTGTGGATCACCTTTGTGCCTGCATACGTCAGCTCTCCAGGGAAGTATTCTGTGGCTGTCGAGGTCTTTGCTATCTTGGCATCTAGTTTTGGGCTGCTGGTAGCCATATTTGCTCCAAAGTGCTACATTATACTCTTGCATCCTGAACGGAATACCAAAAAGGTCATCATGGGTCGAAGACCAGAAAAGAAATAGCTACAAAATATTATTGTTTAATAATTGTTTAATAAATATGTCTTAAGTAAAGATTCATGAATCACTATGTGCTGGATACTGTTTAAAATGTATTTGATCATGGTTTTTCATCCATGACTCTGATAGTCTTTGGAGGTTCATAGAAGAATAAATGAATACACACACGAAGAATATAATTATTTCACTGGATAAGAACAACACAGTGTCACCCAAAATGTCAAAAGCACAAAAGATTTCCTACTATAACAAGACCTTAATATTTGACAATTGGTATTAACATCGCACTGATCATCTCAATATGAATTTCCATACCAAATTCAGATTTTGCTCTTATAATACATATAACTCAAACAAAAAGGGGAAATATGAGAAAACCTCCTCTTAAACAGACAGAAAACCAATTTAAAAAATCCTTGCCAATTTAATTGCTGGCCAACATTAAATGCGGCACTCATTTAATGATATTTCGATTTTCAGTATACATTATTTAGCATTAATAGCAATAATCAGGGGTGAACTGGGACCAAAAAGTGGACTTGGACTTTCTGGCCCAGAGCGGACCACCACACCTGGCCCACAACACGCCCCATCATAACACACCGGCTCTTTGATGTTAAGACCAATTTTTAACACCATTTACTAGAATAAAAATATAACATGATACTGAAACATAAATGTTATTTAAACATATGATTTGAAGTAGCCCTGAATAGATATCAAGTCATATTTTTAAAACAGGCAAACAGAAACAGAAGATCAGTGTAACAAAGAATATAAAACAATCAAGACAACATGTTAGTTAGTCAGAGGGCATCATCTGGGTGCAGTATGGGAGAGCTGCACCACTCAAAATAGACAATTTATACTACAACTACTACTACTACTACTACTACTACTACTACTATAATAATAATAATAATAATAATAATAATAATAATAATAATAATAATAATAATAATAATAATAATCATATAATTCATTATTTTTAATATTAATATTATGAAATTAATCTTGATATTAGGCCTGTATTAATAAATACTAACAAAGTAATAAAGAGCAAACAATAAGTCACTGTATGGTACAGCAGTACAGCAGCTTATTAGAATATAATTTTTGCTAAATTATGGTAATATTTAAACATATTTATTTGAAGTGGCACTGAACATGAATCCACATCTGAATGGAACACTATCATCATGTGCCATTAAACACACATATGATCATGTCTGCAGAGCTCATTTGGAGATAGAGAGAGAGAGAGAGAGAGAGAGAGAGAGAGAGAGAGAGAGAGAGAGAGAGAGAGAATGAACCCTGCTGCCTGCCCCAGCTTCGCTGTTCTACAACTTGCCTTCACGGCAAACGCAAAATCTGTTCATCAAAAAACTTCACAGGCTTTGATAAAAACTTTTTGCTTTCCTCCCACTTTCTCCTTTTTTTCAGCATAGCTGCTTAGCTTCATTTTTGCGCTGTCTGTATACTACACGTAATGTCGCTGACATTTGCACGAGTTGGCTCCTTTCTTCCTGAATCATTTCCGCAGAGGCGCAGTGAAATTGTGGAATAGTCCAGTGTAGTGGGTACTGGGGCGAAATGAGCAAAAAGTAAAAATAAAACGTTCTTAACCATAAGTTTCTGCAGCGTTCTGAGGGCCCTTGGTAGTCCACCCCTGTTTAAGTCTTGTTAAGGTTAATTTTTAGCAATGTTGACTGAGTGATATTCCCACATACAACCCCAAAAAAGTTGGGACAGTATGGAAAATGTAACAAACAAACAAACAAACAAAAAGAGTCATTTGAAAATTCAATTCACCCTGTACTATATTGAAAACACATTATTTTATGTTTTACTTTGTGTATTTAATTTATTTTTTAAAATATACATGCATTTCAAATCTGATGACTGCAACACACTGCAAAAAAGTTGGGACAATCTACTGTTTACCGCTGTGTAACATCAGCTTTTCTTTTAATAACACTTATTAAGCTTTGGGCACTGAGTGAACACACCAGCTGGTTAAGTTTAGCAAGTGGAATTTTCCACATTCATCCGTTATGCATTTCTTCTGCTGCGCAATTGTATGGGGCCTTCGTTGACTTATTTTGTGCTTCATAATGCGCCTCACATTCTCAATCGGAGACAGGGCAGGACTGCAGGCAGGCCATGCTAGCACCCGCACTCTCTGCTTACACAACCATGCACTTGTAATCCAGGCAGATGGTTTGGGGCTGTCCTGCTCTGGATGGAGGCATATATTGCTCCAAAATGTGTACAGTGTACACATTGTACATAAATGTGCAAGTTAAGATGCCTTAACTTGCATCTTTGCATGTTGTTGACTGAAAAAGGTTTACCAAAATATTCCCAAGCCCATCTCAGGATATCCATTACAAGCTCATGATGGTTTTTAAGACAGTGACGTCTGAGGAATCGGAGATCACGCACATTCAGAAGTGATTTTCGGCCTTGCCCTTTAAGCACTGAGATTTTACCGGATTCCTTGAATATTTTAATTACATCGTGCACTGTATGGCTTCTATTCTGTGTGTTAGCCACAGACAGGGATTTTGGATTCAAGTCTAGTTTAATTGGGGCATATTTCCAAGAATTCAAATCCAAAGGCCAAAGCTCGTAATGGTTAGGTGATCAAGAAATGGTTTTGAACAGGAATGTCAAACTTGATAAACTGAACACATAAAACCTGATAAATGGTGCACTTAGATAGCGCTATTATCCAAAGCGCTTTACACTGTGTCTCATTCACCCATTCACACACACACACTCCAATGGTAGCAGAGCTGCCATGCAAGGCGCTAACTTGCCATCGGGAGCAACTTGGGGTTCAGTGTCTTGCCCAAGGACACTTCGGTATGTGGAGTCATGCCGGGAATCGAACCGCCAACCCTATAATTAGTGGACAACCTGCTCTACCAACTGAGCCACAGCCGCCTCAATAAATGCCAAAATTAAGTTTTTTTTTTTTTTTTTTTTTTTTGTTGTTTTTTTTTTTTTTTTTTTTTTAACTTCAGCAAATATAAAATAAGTGTCCATTATTATAACGCAAGAAATCCACACATATAAAGAAATCCAAACATTAAAGTCCATAAATGAAGTTAAGTCTGGTGAAAATTTTATGTGAATAGCCTCATTGGAAATATATTTACTGAAAAAAAATTGGGTCTACTTCTTTGACCTTGAAGCATCTCAGATGTAAAAGTCACACCTCCCCTTTTTTTTGAGCAGCCCACATGTGTAATTTTACCGTAGAGAATTTTATTTGCATCTCTATAAATATCAGAAATCTTTAATGATCAACCAGCCAAAACATCAGATCAGGCATACTTAACCATTATCACAATTTTTTTTTCTGAATAGGTTGATGGAGTCTGTCTTTACTATCTTGCATTTGGTAATGGCTATTATAAATTTTTCTAGAGCTAATGGAACTGCTTGTACCCTACAAGGAGAGCCTGCATACCCACAGATTTGGAAGGATGGTGATATCATTGTTGGAGGGGCTTTCCCCTTCCATAGTAGTTGGGAGACTATTGACTTATCCTATGTGGTCATGCCACCGCCAATGAAGTGCATGAGGTAAGCAGCATAGGAAAGATACCTTTTAGACAATTAGTGCACAATTAAATGGAATCATACTGAATAGTAATATATGTAACCACATAGTAGCCTAGTCTTTACATTGTTTCTCTTACTTTCCTGACCAGTCTTGATTTGAGAGCACTCCAGCTTTCCCAGACATTGATCTTTGCAGTAGAGGAGATAAACAACAGTTCTTCTTTACTGCCAGGTGTCTCTCTGGGATACAAGATCTATGATACATGTAGTTTTGAAGCACAAGGGATTAGAATGGCCATGGCACTTGGTAATGGAAATGAGAACTCAATTTCAAATGAGCCCTGTACAAAACCAGCCCAGGTCCAAGCCATAATAGGTGAAACGTACTCATCAGTGTCGATGGCTATAGCAACCAGTATTGGGCCATTCAGTATTCCTATAGTAAGTATTTGTGTAAAGTACTAAAGAAATGTGTATCTGTCATTTTGACTAATTAAGTGTTAAGACAGACAATGGTTTATGTGTCTCACGTATGTGATTCTTTTGTTGTTGTTTTTTTAGATCAGTCACTATGCCACCTGTGAATGTCTCAGTGACAAAAGGAAATATCCCTCATTTTTGCGCACTATTCCCAGTGATTATTATCAGAGCAGAGCACTAGCAGAGATGGTAAAGCACTTTGGCTGGACCTGGGTGGGAGCAATAAGAAGAGATGATGACTATGGTAACAGTGGAATGGCTGCATTTACCGAAATTGCAGTGCAGTTGGGTATCTGCTTAGAATATTCACTTCCATATTTTAGAACATACTCAAAAGAAAGGGTTTTGAGAATCATTGACCAGATCAAAATCTCCACTTCTCGTGTGATAGTTGGATTTCTCGACACCTGGGATTTGGAGAATCTGCTGCATGTATTTTTTGAACACAACATCACTGGATATCAGTGGGTGGGAACAGAGGCCTGGATCTTTGACCCAGAGCTAGCTAATTTGGACAAGTACAACATACTGCAAGGAGCTATAGGACTAGCTATCCCCAAAGCAAAAGTGACAGGTCTTCAGGATTTTATTCTAGATGTGAAACCATTAAAATCTGTAGGCAGTGGCATTTTTCCTGAATTCTGGGAGGCTCTGTTTGAATGTCAATATACAATGCAGAATGATTCAAAGGGCTTGCCAGTGTGCACAGGAAAAGAGAAGCTATCTGAAGTGGAAAACACATTCACTGACATGTCCCTGATGCCCATTTTTAGTAACGTGTATAAAGGAGTTTATGCCATTGCCCATACTCTACACAACCTTCTTGGCTGCAAAAAAACATGTCCTACAAAGCAACAGCCTGATCCTCTCACAGTAAGTAAATAACCAGTGTTCATTACACTTAGATCAGGCATGCCACATGTCACACTAATTCAAATATTGGATATATTGTCAGTTTCTAGAACACCTCAAAAAGGTATATTTCAAAACCAAAGAAGGGGAAGAAGTTTATTTTGATAAAAATGGTGACCCTCCTGCAAAATATGATATAATAAACTGGCAAACAAATGAAGTGAATCAACATGAATTTATCACAGTTGGATTGTATGATTCTACTTTACCTAATCATGATCAATTAGCAATAAACATGGAATCTATAGTGTGGGCACAAAATACCAATCAGGTATGTAAAAGGAAGATTTGTTTCCTTATTTATTTGCAAAGAGTCTTTATATGGCATTTGGTATTTCAATACCTGTTTGTTAAGTTTTAAAGTCTATTCTTTTTAGGCAAATTAATTTTATTTATTTTTTTCTAAATCATAGGTACCTATATCTGTATGCAGTGAGAACTGCCCTCCAGGTACAAGGAAAGCTGTACAGAAAGGAAAGCCTATATGTTGCTTTGATTGCATACCATGTGCTGACGGAGAAATCAGCAATATGACAGGTACAAAAATAATGGAAAGGAAGCAACTGTAAAATATCTTCGCATTACTCATGTCACTAGAGATATATATGAATCTTAAAATAGTGCCTAGAAAGGTTCAATATGCTTTTGCATTTTCACCGAGTCCTTCTGATTATTTTATCTGTGCATCGAATGTGTTTTTATTGTTTATTTCTCTTTCAATCCGTGACAGATTCTATTGAATGTGAACAATGCTCGCAAGATTACTGGTCAAATTCACGGAAAGATGAATGTGTAAAGAAGGACATTGAATATCTGTCCTATGAAGAAACTATGGGAATTTTGCTTACAGCTGTTTCTATTATTGGTGCATTTCTTACAATGGTAATATCAATAATATTCTTTAGATACAAACATACCCCAATAGTCAAAGCCAACAACTCTGAGCTGAGCTTCCTGCTGCTCCTTTCTCTGACTCTGTGTTTCCTTTGTTCACTTACTTTCATTGGTCAGCCCTCTGATTGGTCCTGTATGTTACGCCACACAGCATTTGGGATCACCTTCGTCCTCTGCATCTCCTGTGTTCTGGGAAAAACCATTGTGGTGTTAATGGCCTTCAGGGCTACACTTCCAGGTAGTAATGTAATGAAATGGTTTGGGCCTCTACAGCAAAGACTCAGTGTACTTGTCTTCACTCTAATACAGGTCCTCATTTGTGTGCTTTGGTTAACCATATCCCCTCCTTTCCCTTTTAAAAATCTAAAGACCTACAAGGAAAAAATTATTCTAGAATGTAATCTGGGTTCTACCATAGGTTTCTGGGCTGTGCTGGGTTATATAGGATTTTTGGCTTTTTTATGTTTTGTTTTGGCTTTTCTTGCTCGGAAGTTGCCTGATAACTTCAATGAAGCCAAACTCATTACATTCAGCATGCTCATATTCTGTGCAGTTTGGATCACCTTCATTCCAGCATATGTCAGCTCTCCTGGAAAATTCACTGTTGCTGTAGAGATATTTGCCATTTTGGCATCAAGCTTTGGGTTGCTGTTTTGTATATTTCTTCCAAAGTGTTATATCATCATACTGAAACCAGAAAAGAATACTAAAAAGCAAATGATGGGTAAAACACCAGTGAAGTGAGCTAATAGTCAACACATTAAATGATCATATTTAAAATCATATGATCAGTGAAATATTAAATGTTGCAGGTTTGCAGATCTGGCAATAATTGCAATTTTGGCCATACACATTTGTTTGCTACTGATAACTCTCTTCCAACATATTAAAAAATTCTGTTGATATGGGGGGGGGGGGGGGGGGGGGGGGGTATTATAGAATTCACATGATGAATATGCCCATCCAATTATGCCCTCCATATGAGCTACAAGAACAAGAACTGTCATGAATTGTTCTCTCATGATTGAAGGCAAAAACGATGGTTTCTGTGAGCTTCCTTGTAGTTGTAGTTTAGTGCTAAGAAGCCATTTAGATTGCTGCTGTTATTGTTGGATACTTATTTTGATATCATATAAATGTGATGAGAACACAATAAATAAAATGTTACTACATTGTAATGCACATTTTTGTAGCTTCAGTGGATCTTTCATGACAGCAGTGTAACGGGGTTTAGAATTCAGTGATATTGTTTTAAAACAAGTATGCATAAAGTGATTATGTTGAATTAGGAAGGCGGATTCCACTTGTTTAATCAATTCATCTTGATCTCCAATCAACCCTTTAGTGTGCATCCTATACCACTAGATACAAAGTCCAAAGATTATATAATTAACAACAGTACAAAACATCAAGAAGACAAACACACATAGAACAAAACAAAACAAAACAAAAAAGAAAAAAATATATATTAATATAAAAAGACTAAACTGGGTATTGCACATAATAATATAAATATGTTATATACAATGCAAGGGAATGTAATGTAATGGCAGAAGTAGTTGGATGTATTGGATAAATAAAAAACGACTAGACTGTGTATTGCATATAATTATTGCTCAATGGATAAGCCTGGGGGAAGAAACTGTTCCTGAACCTGACGGTTTTGGTGCTCAAAGCTCTGAATCGTTGGCTAGAAGGCAATCGTTCAAAAAGGTAGTGGACAGGGTGAGTGGGGTCCAGAGTGATTTTTCCTCAATCTGACAGTGTATAGTTCTTGAAGGGAGGGCAGGGGGCAACCAATAATCCTTTCAGCAGTCCCAGCTGTCCTTTGTAGTCTTCTGATATTTGATTTCATAGTTGAACCAAACCAGACAGTTACTGAAGTGCAGAGGACAGACTCAATGACTGCTGAGTAGAACTGTATCAACAGCGCCTGTGGTAGGTGCTCAACTGGCAAAGGAAGTACAACCTCTGCTGGTCCTTTTTCACAGTGGAGTCAATGTGGGTCTCCCCCTTTAGGTCCTGTGAGATGGTAGTGCCCAGGAACCTGAAGGAGTCCACTGCTGCCACAGTGCTGTTTAGAATGGTGAGGGGGTTCAGTGTTGGAGTGTTCCTCCTAAAGTCCACAATCATCTCCACTGTTTTGAGAAGGTTCAACTCAAGGTTGTTTTGACTGCACCAGACAGCCAGCTGTTTAACCTCCCTTCTGTATGCAGACCCATTGTCATCTCGGATGAGGCTGATGACAGTGGTGTCATTTGAAAACTTCAGGATCTTGACAGAGGGTTCCTTGGTGGTGCAGTCATTGGTATAGAGGGAGAAGAGTAGTGGGGAGAGGACACATTCCAGGGGGGCACCAGTGCTGATTGTACAGGTGCTGGAAGTAAATTTCCACAGTCTCACAAGCTGCTGCCTCTCCATCAGAAAGCTGGTAATCCACTGACAGAAAGATGTGGGAACACAGAGCTGGTGTAGTTTGGTCTGGAGTATAGCTGGAATGATGGTATTGAACACTGAAAAAAAGGATAAGGATCCTTTATGTCACTGGATGTTGCAGAATATGATGCAATCTTATGTTGACTGCATCCTCCACAGACCTGTCTGCTCGATAAGCAAATTGAAGGGGATCTAGACACGGTCCAGTGATGTCCTTCAGGTGGGTCAACACCAGTCTCTCAAATGATTTCATGACCACAGACACCAGGGCAACAGGTCTGTAGTGATTATGTCCAGTGATTTTTGTTTCTTTGGGACAGGAATGATGATTGAGCATGGGACTTCACACTGCTCCAATGATCTATTGAAGATCTGTGTGAAGATGGGGGCCAGCTGGTTAGCACAGGATCTGAAACACATGGGAGAAACACTGTCCTGAAGCTGTCCTAGTCTTTTTTTCCCAAAAGATATGCCACACCTCTTCTTCAGAGATCTTATGTGCAGTTTGAGTATCAGGGTTGGGGGAGGGCGGTTGCAGGAGGTGTTTGTGATTGTGTGGAGTGAAGGTCAGAGCTGGTGTGGGGAGAGAGCTTGAGCCTTTCAAATCTACAATAGAACACATTTAGGTCATCAGCCAGTTGTTGGTCCACCACAGGGTTGGGGGTAGGAATCCTGTAATTTGTCATTTGTTTCATGCCACTCCACACTGATGTCAGGTCATTAGCTGAAAACTTGTTTTCCAGCTTCTCAGAGTATCTTCTTTTAGCCACTCTGGTTTCCTAATTCAGTGTGTTCCTGGTCTGATTGTACAAGACTTTATTCCCACCCCTATAAGCATCCTCTTTGACCTGCCTGAGCTTTGCTGTAAATCACAGTTATCATTGTTAAACATTATATAAATCCAAGTAGGAATGCTCATATCCTCACAGAAACTGATGTATAATGTAACAGTATCTGTGAGCTTGTCCAGGTCGGTAGCTGCAGCCTCAAAAATACACCAAACCATGCAATCAAATCAGGTGTAGTTCCAGCTCTGCTCCATTGGTCCATCTGTTTACATACCTTAATACAGGCTTCGCTGATTTTAATTTCTGTCTGTAGGTTGGAAGGAGATGAACCAGACAGTGATCAGAGAGTCCCAAAGCTGCTCTAACGACAGATCTATATGCATCATTCTATAAAGGCTCAATTTCTATCAGTGTTTCATCCGAGGCTTTAGCTCCATAGCCCACTCCTTGACGTTCCTGCTTTGTGGAAAGCTGAAACGCCTGGTCTGGAACCCTGCAGCCAAAACAGCCCTCACACACCTCAAAACTGCATTTACCATGGCTCCTATTCTCAAGCAGTCTGACCCCTCCAAGAGGTGGGAGTTGGATCCATTGACATTTCATTACTTGAAGTTGCTTCCATCTTATCCACCTTTTATATTTATATATTTATTCATTTAGCAGACGCTTTTATCCAAAGTGACTTACAAATGAGGAAATACAAGCAGAGCAATATATCAAGCGGAGAACAATACAAGTAGCGCTACCATGCAAGATTTATAATAAAGTTCTAGAGAAGCAAAGTGCACAGAGTAGAGGTATAAAAGCCAGAGTAAATTTATTATTATTGTTGTAAAGTAATGTGGGGTTGGCTTTTCAGAGGTTAGTTACGTGCTCACGGAAGATGTGGGTCTTTAGCTGTTTTTTTGAAAATAGTGCCAGATCCTGCGGTCTGGATTGAGGTTGGAATTTCATTCCAGCATTCCAGGAACAGTTAGTTTGAAGGTTCTGGAAAGGGACCTTGCACCATGCTGAGTAGGCACTACTTAATGTCGGTCATTAACAATCGCAGATTGCCTGAGGGAATGTAAGTCTCAAGGAGAGTGTTGGGGTAGGGAGGTGCTGTGAAGCCAGTGGAGGGTGATGAAGAGTGGTGTGACATGGGTTCTTTTGGGCTGGTTGAAGATGAGGCGTGCTACTGCATTCTGAATTATTTGAAGGGGTTTGATGGAGCTAGCTGGGAGGCGTGAGAGTAGTGCGTTGCAGTACTCCAGTTTTGAGATGACAAGAGCCTGGATTAGTAACTGTGTAGCCTGTTCAGTGCGATAGGGTCTGATTTTCTTGATGTTATCCAGAATGAACGTACAGGATTGTGCAGTTGTTGAAATGTAGTCTGTAAAGGTCAAGCTGTCATCAAAAGTCACCCCAAGGTTCCTGGCTGTCCTGGTTGGCTTAAGTGTGGTTGAGCCGAGCTGTACAGCAAACAGTCATAAACTCCACCAGCAATTAGCAGTAACTAGAAACTAGCACTGAGTTCTTTCCCCATTCCGTGTTGATGTAAATACACAAGCCACCACCGCAAGCCTTACTGCACAAAGTTGCATTTCTGTTGGCACGAAATGAAGCGAGCCCATCTAGCTGAATGGCAGCATCCGGAACTCGGTAGCTGAGCCACGTCTCTATGAAAATGCCTGATCCAATGTGATGCCCTACTTCTGGTTGGAGTTCTCATCAATTGAACATTATTTGTTGCTGCTGATGATGGCCCTACATGGACAGCCTAAGAATCATTAAGATTACTGAGGATGATACCACTTAAAATCAATGACGAAGGCTTTTGACCACAATTCATGTGAACAGTTATGCTATGATTGCTTAGGACTTCAATTGCTATGACAGCTTTAGGACTCCAATTGTCACTAACAGTATTGCACTCAATTCTCAATCAGTAAACAGTGGAAAAGTTCAACAAAACAGACTTCATGTGAAATGTGTAATGAATTTCCTGATTACACAATTGCACAATTTGACCATGTAGTACACAATTATAGAAGGCATTTAGTTATAATTGCACTATCCATTGTCACCCAAATTTGGATGGGTTCCTTTTTGAGTCTAGTTCAAGGTTTCTTCCTCCTACCATCTTAGGTTGTTTTTCCTTGCCATCATCATGTCTGGCTTGCTCATTAGGAATCACACATTTTAAATTTATATCCTGAATTTATATATTTCTATAAAGCTGTTTGTTAAAAGTGCAAATGAAAATTTTAAATAAAATTAAAATAAAATATATGAAAATACCTATTTAAAATAAAATACATGTAAGTCAAATACAAATAAAATTGAATTGAATATGGTAACACACTGCTAATGGGAAGAAATTCAATACAAATTTGAGCCTCCTAGTAAACAATGCAAATTAATAACGTAATACACTTGTTAAGCCTGCACCCAAGGGTCTAATCAATTTGGGAGCCAAAGAGTTCTATAAAGGCCTAAAGACTGGTCATGGTGTTTAGGGAGGGATAAGAATGAGGTTCCTGCATACATGGCTCTTATTCACCCAGGTGAGAGCAGCTGATCCTCCTTGTAGTTTACTAGGCCTACACAATCCTCCTCAACTTAGCAAAGATGGGGATTTAATGATTGGTGGTATCTTTTCCATCCACATCAAATGGGATCAGTCAACACATATCTTTACAGCTGGGCCCCACCAACCAGCATGCATAAGGTGAGGGGACAATAGAGATATTTGAATTTGGTTGAATTTGATAAGTGGAATTAAAACATGGTTCAAGATCCATATTAAGAACATCAGTACATTTTTCTTTCATTATTTGCACTGCAACATATGCAAACCTGTTACTGTATTACAGCTTATTGTGCTCACTGAAGTTACATGCGATTTTGGTTTCTTGATCCTGTAGTCTGAGCCTCCGTGAATTTCAAAATGCACAAACAATGGTATTTGCCATTGAGGAAATCAACAACAGAAATGATATTCTTCCAGGGGTCAAATTGGGTTATAAAATATATGATTCCTGTGGATCAATAGAAATGACCACAAGAGCCTCCTTGTCCTTAGTTAATGGCAATGGAGAAAAAACATCTGTAACGTCTTGCTCCAAACCTGATACAGTTCAAGCAATTATAGGACAAACATCATCTAGCCCCTCTATTGCCATTTCTGCTACTGTGGGACCTTTGCACATACCTGTGGTAAGACCACTTCTTTTATCATGTGTAAAAGCTATTTTTTAAGAAAGAAAAAAAAAACTTACTTTTATCAGTGAATTATGAATATGTATAATAAGTTAAGTACAAAGTAAATTACATGTTATTGAAATCTCTGTATTTCAGGTCAGTCACTTTGCAACGTGCGCATGTCTAAGTGACAAAAAGAAATATCCATCTTTCTTCAGAACTGTTCCCAGTGATTATTACCAGAGCAGAGCTTTGGCTAAGTTGGTCCGATATTTTGGCTGGACATGGGTAGGGGCCCTATGCAGTGATAATGATTATGGGAACAGTGGCATAAATGAATTTATCATTGCAGCCAAAGAAGAAGGAATATGTGTTGAGTATTCCAAGGCAATCTTCAGGACAGACCCCAGAGAAAAAATTCTGAAAGTAGTTGAGATAATCAAGGCTTCAACCTCCAAAGTTATTGTAGCATTTGTCTCATATTCTGACATTGGATTTCTTTTTAAGGAAATGGCTTTACAAAACTTGACTGGGTTTCAATGGATTGGAAGTGAGTCCTGGATTTCTGATATGAACACAGCCAATGCTGAATGGCAGCATGTTCTTAAAGGTTCCATGGGTTTTGCTATCCCAAAAGCTGAAATCACTGGCCTACGGGAATTTCTAACCAAACTTAATCCAGCTTCTGATGTAGCTATTTACAAAGAGTTGTGGGAAACAATATTTGATTGTAAATTTCCCACACAAGACAATGCTGAAATTAAACACATGTGCATGGGCAATGAAAGTCTCGATCAGGTTCAAAACCATTACACAGATGTTTCAGAGTTACGACTCGCACATAATGTTTACAAGGCTGTGTACGCTGTGGCTTATGCCCTGCATAAACGATATAACTGTTCAAGGGAGGACAGTGGACAAGAGGGTCCTATTGCATGTGCAAGCATGATGGATAATAAACCATGGCAGGTAAGTAAGTAACAGCATAGCCTGCTGAAAAAAACAACTATTATATTTGTCACTGAAGCATTTCCAATTTTATATAGGTAGTCAATGAGTTGAAAAAACTCCATTTCACCACTACAAGTGGAGAGAATGTATACTTTGACGAGAATGGAGACCCAGCAGCGAGATATGAACTGCTGAACTGGCAACAAGGAAAAGATGGTAAAATAGTGTTTGTTAAAGTTGGCTTCTATGATGCGTCTCTGCAAACAGACCGTCAACTGTCATTTAACAACATAAGTATAGCCTGGACCCACAACAAGCCTCAGGTAAATTATTAAATCTATGTGAATAGATTATATGTTGAATAAATATTTTGCAAAATCTTAATAAATATATACAATAAAAAATGTTTTTCAGGTGCCAGTCTCTGTGTGTAGTCCAAGTTGTCCTCCAGGCACAAGGAAGGCTGTACAGAAAGGAAGGCCAATCTGCTGCTTTGACTGTATACCATGTGCAGATGGGGAAATCAGTAATATTACAGGTATAATGTTATATGAGCTATAATAATAGTGGTTTGCCTTAATTATGCACACCAATACCAGAAGGATTTAAAGGTTTCATTTTAATGTTAATAAACACAATAGAATTGCATTTACATAAATTGCTAAATTGATCATCATTTTCTCTTTCTGTAGATTCTATAACTTGCATCATGTGCCCACCTGATCTGTGGTCCAATGACAAAAAAGATAACTGTGTCTTAAAGCTGGTGGAATTCCTGTCATTTGAGGAAATAATGGGAATTGTTCTTGTATCATTTTCTTTATTAGGAGTATTGTTCACTACCTGCATTGCTGTAATTTTCTTTAAACACAAGGACACACCAATTGTTAGGGCAAATAATTCTGAACTGAGCTTCTTGCTGCTTTTCTCGCTGAATCTCTGTTTCCTCTGTTCACTTACATTCATTGGTCAGCCCTCAGAGTGGTCCTGTATGCTGCGCCACACAGCATTTGGGATCACATTTGTCCTCTGCATCTCCTGTGTTCTGGGGAAAACAGTAGTGGTGTTAATGGCCTTCAGGGCTACACGGCCAGGCAGTAATGTTATGAAATGGTTTGGGCCTCTGCAGCAGAGACTCAGTGTTCTTGCCTTCACTCTTGTACAGGTCATTATTTGTGCACTTTGGTTAACAATATCCCCTCCTTTTCCATACAAAAATGTGAATTACTATAAGGAAAAGATTATATTAGAATGTAATGTAGGCTCAGCTATAGGTTTTTGGGCCGTGCTGGGTTATATAGGACTCTTGGCTCTTTTGTGTTTTATCTTTGCTTTTCTGGCCCGAAAGTTGCCTGACAATTTCAATGAAGCCAAATTCATCACATTCAGCATGCTTATATTCTGTGCAGTTTGGATCACCTTTATTCCTGCTTATGTCAGCTCTCCTGGAAAATTCACTGTAGCTGTAGAGATATTTGCCATTTTAGCTTCAAGCTTTGGCTTACTAATCTGCATATTTGTTCCAAAGTGTTATATAATCATACTGAAACCAGAAAAGAATACTAAGAAGCAAATGATGGGGAAAGTATCTACTCAGTGATGTATCTATTTGTGGTGTGTTGTCCTATATCTTTTAAGACATCTTTTCCCACAATATTTTCTCTCAATTTTCAAATTACAAAATGCTACCAAATTGTAATTGTAACTGCACTGTCAATGACTTATCAATAAAAATGGCTGTCAACATACAGGATAAGGGATTGGTTTTATGTCCTTTAACATTACTGTATAGGAAACTGGTGAAGCAATGTTTATCTGTGACAAATTCACCATTAACCATTTTATTTCAACTGAAACCTGAAATATATGAGAGTAAAACGAAACAAGCAAAGAAACAAATAATAATTCAAATTAATTCTCAGTTCTTTTCTGTATGTATTTTTACACGAATGCGTCTTCATGACAATCAATAGGAACTGTAAGCAGCAAACATTATTTAAAAATTAACAGCAAAGCCACTATGATTTTGGTAGTCCATGAAGAAAGGGTATTGACAATGGCTCTTTTTTTTCACAAAGAAATTGGAGGAAGATTTACAAACATATGATTAAAGAACTGCAGTGTATTGGCATCAGCATGTTCCTCTGGTTAATTCTGAGAAAGCATTTAAATGAATACTGGATGACATGTAACAGGTTTGTGCAAATGTAAAATATATATATTTTAAAACACTTCTTTAGTGATGTGTTTGATTTCAGGTTTACAAGTCTCTTTTTGTGGAGTATCATTTTCTGCATATTTTCCTTGCATGTAAAAAAAAAAATAAAATAAAATAAAATAAAAAAATAGCTGTCACAAACCATCTAGCATGCAACCATGCCCACCTTTATTGCATCTTACAGTATGGTAAGGCCTGGAAATATAAAGATAAGTTACATAATAGAAAAAAACACTGCACTGCAAGATTCAAACTATTAAATTTGTGAAGGGCCATAAAAATTGGTCATCATCTGCTACTATAATGAAATGTGCCCTAAAGACCAAAAGCTTATTAAAAGGTCACATGGGCATGAGGCTGACAAAAGACATTTTTTAATGTTAGATCTTAACTGAATTCTCACATGGATGTGACACAGGTGAGGTATCATTTCACTAACCAACACAACAAACATGTGAAAACATGTCACATTACAGTTTATTATTGTTATTGCAAGAATAGATTTCCCTCATGTGTGGCAGGTGCTAGTGTCTGTGTGCTCTGAGAGCTGTCCCTCAGGTACCAGGAAGGTGGTTGCAAAAAGAAGACTGCCTGCTATGACTGCACACCAGACCCACTAGGAGCAATTACCAACAAAACAAGTAAATTTTCCTCCTGGCCATTTTGGTACTTGGTACAACCAACTGATAAATTATATAGTGAAAATAAAATACATCAATATAATTTTTATGAGACCCCATTTTCATTGACCCCATTTGGTGGAATGATGGATGGACAGCCATCCACACTAGGCATATATCTTGACACAAATAATGTTGGCAAATTGTTGGCACAGACTCATAACTAACATTTACTTTCTTAGATTTACTTTTTTTTTTTTTTTTTTTTTTAGTAAATTGCCATTTTAAAACCAGACTTATTGTATTATCTGACTAACTTACTAATCTGACTTACTAATATGATTACTAAGCACAACATCATGCAGACAGCAAAGTCACAGATCAACTTTAACTGATGGTAATATTGCAAGACAATTAATATTATAGACATGTCAAATCTGCCTGACATAAGACTTTGTGAAATGCATGTATTGGACACATGCTATCAAACTGCATCTGATTAACTAAGTAAGACCTTGGTCCTAATTCACAGAGCTATGATACGTCTATAAAATCACTGAGATATTATTTTTAGCATTTATCTTTTACAGTCATGATTGGTTCTATTAGTGTTTTGCCTCTAAATGTTCTGAAGATTTGATGGGAGGTGGTCTTGTGAATTACAGCTGGAATTAAAGGTTAAGTACATAGGATAAGAGGCAATGTTAGCTATGTGGAGGAACTTTCAACAATTTTATATGATAGGTGGTACGTCGTGAGACGTAAGGGAGTAGAATACGGAAGCAGGTGCAGGTAAAGACGTATCTATTTAAGGGTATGCAGACAAATCCAAATCGTAATCCAAAAAACGTAATCAAGACAGGCAAAGGGTCAGGTGATCGGCAAATAGGCATAAACTGGGCTAAGCGGAAATCACAACGCGGAAACAAGAAACAAGGTCATACACATGGAACATGAAACATGAACCTAAGACTGGGAGCGGACAACACCAGCATGGTCTAGGTAAACTAATCTAAGGTTAAACTAACTAAATCAATCTAACTATATTAACTATATCTAATACTCCGTGCCGTGTACTGGGAGGCACGCAGTATATATCCCAAACATAATCAGCGTTCAGTGCTGGCAGCTGAAAACAATGAAGCCACACCCTCGAACAACAACCAATGACCAAACGGGGGAGACAGAACAGAAAAAAAAAACAAACGCACGTGTCCACAGTAAACAATGCCACGGTTATCAACACCCGATGAGCATGCGCTCACTGAGCACTTGTGCACGTAGCTCGTAGCTGCCAGAAGGGGAGATCATGACAATAGGCCTTTGTGTATATGGGAAAAGGTAGGCACACTATCATCATATACCATAAGGTGGAAATATGTATTGAAACACTTGTTAAAATAAGTTAATGTACTTTGGGTTTCATTTTGGGTGTGGAAATGAGTAGATTGACATTGCTGATCTGTGAATATTTATTAACATTCTTGTTTTCTCTGTTCTGCACTCTCAGTGAGCTGAGCCCAAATGTGTCGGTATGATACATCAATTGGAATACATCAAAGAATGGCACTGATAAGCTGCCAGATTTAGGCTGTGTTTCTTTTGTTTGTATTTAACATTTAGTATAAATAAAAAGCACACTCTTTTTCCCTGAATCTGCTGTGTTTCACGTGTTGTATTTTGCCACACTGGTGCTAATAAGCAGCTCAGAGTACACACAGAAATAGAGTCCAATCCTCTTGCCCAAGTTATCCAGTTGCCAGACACCCCATGCTTGTTTGTCAACTAAGTAATTCTGAGTTAGATCAGCAGCATTTTGACAAGAAGCTGTGTAGTCAGCTGGCTAGGTTCCTGGCAGTGTCCTTGGAAACCATGCACAGTCTATGGGGTCAGGTGCTGTGCCCCAGTTAACACTAGACTGATAATACCCAGCATAATACTGGCAAAGCCCTAAGACCCAAAAAGGTTGGGTTGGCAAAATTGACCACTGTGACATTGTCATTTGGACCGCATAGTCTGCAGTTTTGCCCAATGACATGTTCCCTTTCAAAGGGAACTCCACATTGCGTTTAGCATAACACTATGGGAGAACTCTCGCATGTGACCGGTATCTGAAGCTTAGGTAAAATTATGCCTATTTATAGATGTTCTGTGATCAGTTGACATGGCAATGAGGCGCATCGCATGATATATATATATGGCACCTTTGAGCCATGCCATCAGCCTTATTATCTTCAGCAAGTCTGTATGTCGGTTGTTTGTGTAAAGAAACAAAAAGACGCTTCATTTCCTCTCTAACTTTTCTCAAAATATCTGGACTTTTCTATCCCTTTAAAAAAAGAGAATAAAAAAAAAGAATGAGCAAGAGAGAAAAGTATGAGTGAGAGAATTCAGGAATTGTGTTACACCTTGCTCCTGTTTCATCACGGGGAGGAGTGCACACTTTCTGTGTGAAGTGTCTAGGGCTATAGCATGCCACGCTTAACGTCAAGGTTTATGCATGGTCCTAGTAGGTTTGGCACTGGCCCAATTTGAGCCCTTAGAGTCAGCCTCTCAGAAGCTTCTGACTCTAAACGTAGCTCTTCTGTTGGCCCTGACATCTCTCAAGTGAGTAGGAGATCTACGAGCTCTCTCTGTTGCCCCTTCCTGCCTTGACATTGCCCCTGGATTAGCCAAGGCCTTACTATATCCTAGGCCGATTTTATTCCTAAAGTGCCTATGTCTGCTGCCCAGCCAGTAGTGCTGCAGGCTTTCTGCCCTCCTCCATTCCTCACACCAGAAATTGCACCTATTGTGTCCAGTAAGGGATCTCTGTACTTACATCCACCGTTCCAGCCAGTGGCGTAAGTCGGAGCAGCTGCTGGTCTGCTTTGGCGGCGACAGTAGAGGTGACGTGTTTAAGCAATGCATCTCTAATTGGATAGTGGAAGCAATCTCTACAGCTTATGGGGCGCACGGTCTCGCTACGCCTCTGGGCATAAGGGCTCATTCAACTAGGGGGGTCACCTCATCGAAGGCTTTGTCCAATGGGGTATACTTACAGGATGTGTGTGCTGCTGCTACGCCACAAACATTCATTTGATATTACAGCCTGGATATTCATTCTGCCCCGGGCTCGAGTGTCTTGCAGTGACCCTTGGGCTTGAGTCTTTTTGAATAGGCCGTACCCCCGGTATGATGGAGTGGGTATTCGCATTCCCATAGTGTTACACTAAATGCAATGTGGAGTTCCCTTTGAAAGGGAATGTCTAGGTTACACATGTAACCCTGTTCCCTGAGAAGGGAACGAGACGTTGTGTAGCTTTGTCATACCAGGGCAGGCCTGTGAATTGCATCTTCGCTTCAGATAATAGAGGCTGATGGTGTGGTTCAGAGGTGCCATATATATATATATATATATATATATATATATATATATATATATATATATATATATATATATATTGTAGGGGAATTAGCCCGGGGGAGGGGGCGGAGCACAGACCCACAAGAGACAGGTTTCAGTCAAAACGGGTGTTTTATTTGTCTGTGTGGGAGCTGTCTGTAGTGAGGAGGTGAGTGTGAGGGGTTTCGTGGGGGTGTGGCTGGCGTTGTGACGTTCTCGAGGGCGTGTCGGGGTTCCCGAGACGTGTGCGTGGGTTTCCCGTGCCGTCATGCACCGTCTAACGCAATCTCACCACCCGGCGGTCTCGTCCGCACTCGCACGGAGTCTGTCTCTTAGCCGTTCTCCTCGCACGGGCGTAAGCGCGTCCTTTTATCCTCTTCCGCCGTCGCCTGAGTGGTGGAATTTCCCCGACGGACTCCCCAATCGCCGGCCGGTGTAGCGTCGACGGTCCCGCCCCACCATGACGGTCCTTCCGGCTGATGGTGTGTTTGGCACGAGGCTGTCCGCTTCGTGCCGGTCCGGCAGTCGGGGAAGGAGCGACTTTCTTATTATGCGCGCCAGCTGTCGGTCCGTCGCGACAATATATATATATATATATATATATATAAATATCATACGATGCGTTTAATTGCCAAGTCACCTGATCACGGCAGGCCTATAAATAGGCATGATTTTACACAAGCTTAAGTTGCCGGTCACACGCGAGAGGCGCTCCCATAGTGTTATGCTAAACATAACGTGGAGTTCCCTTTGAAAGGGAACGCCCATACTACCACATTGCAAAGGTGTTCTCTTGAATTCAGATCTGGTGACTGTGAAGGACACTGCAGAACACTGAACTGTTCACAAATGTCATGTTCATAAAACCAATTTGAGCCAACCCTTGCTTTGTGACATTGTGCATTATCATCCTGGAAATAGCTATTAGAAGATGGATAAACTGTGGCAATGAAGGGATGAACACAGTAAGTAATAATACTCAAATGGGCTGTGGCATTAAAGCAATGATTGATTGGTATTAACAGGCCCAAATTGTGCCAAGAAAACATTTCCCACACCACTATACAATTTCCACCAGCCTGGACAGCAGGTTGGATCCATGAATTTATGCTGTTGGTGCCAAAATCTGACTCTACCATCTGTGTGCCTCAGCAGTGATTGCGATTAATCAAGCCAGGCTACGTCTGCTAGTCTTGGTGAGCCTGTGTCCATTGCAGCCTCAGCTTTTTGTTCTTGGCTTTCAAAAGTGGAATCCAACATGCTCTTTTGCTATTGTATCCCATTCGCCTCAAGGTTCAATGTGTTCTGAGATGTTTTTCTGCTCATCACAATTGCCCAACTTTAACTCAAATTAGTCTGGCCATTCTATCTTGATCTCTCTCATCACAAGGCATTTCCATCTGCAGAACTGCCACTCACTGGATGTTTTTTTATTTATTGCACTATTCTGAGTAAATTCTTAAAACTGTCTTTGAAAATCCCAGGAGATCAGCAGTTCTAGAAATACTCCAAACCAACGTCTCTAGCACCAAAAATCGTGCCATGATAAAAATCACTGAGATCAGGCCACTCCTGTGCAATGTGAACATTATCCGAAGCTGCATGTTTTTTTTTTTGCATTGCACTGCTGCCACATGATTGGCTGATTAGATACAGGTGTACAAGTGTGGCTAATAAAGTGTTAGTGTACATTAAATTAATTACATTAAATAAATTAATTAACAGTAAATTAATTAATATAACAAAGTAAGACAATAAAAATATGTGCCTTATAGAAAACATTGCAAAATTATGAGGTAATGCACTTGTTAAGCCCACACCCACACGTGTAGTCAATTTGGGAGTCAAAGAGTTATATAAAAGCCCAAACACTGATGATGGGATTTTGGCAGGCATGAGAATGAGGTTCTTGCACACATGGCTTTTATTCACTCAGGTGAGAGCAGCTGATCCTCCCTGCAGCTTACTAGGGCTGCCCAATCCACCTCAACTTATCAAAGATGGAGATGTAATGATTGGTGGTATCTTTTCCTTCCACATCAAAGTGGACCAGACAACACAAGTCTTTACATCTGGGCCCCGGCAACCAAAATGCATAAGGTGAGGGGACATTAAGGGAATTGGTTCAAGATCTATTCATTTTAAGAAACAAGAAACATTTTCTTATTTATATTATTTTATTTGATAATAAAATTAGATTTTATAATTTTATAAAACATATGCATTTCTTTGGTCCTGCAGTTTAAGTCTCCGTGAATTTCAGAATGCACAAACAATGGTATTTGCCATTGAGGAAATCAACAACAGAAATGATATTCTTCCTGGGGTCAAATTGGGTTATAAAATCTATGATTCATGTGGATCAGTAGAAATGACCACAAGAGCCTCCTTGTCCTTAGTTAATGGAAATGGAGAAAATACATCTGTAATATCTTGCTCCAAATCTGATACAGTTCAAGCAATCATAGGACAAACATCATCAAGCTCCACTATTGCCATTTCTGCTACTGTGGGACCTGTGAACATACCAGTGGTAAGACTTATTTTGTGTGTACAAAATATTTTTAATAAAAAAAAACATTATAATAGCTTTAATGGTGAATTATGAATATGCCTAATATTGAAAGATAAGTACAAATAAATTACATGTTGTTTAAATCTCTTTATATCAGGTCAGTCACTTTGCAACATGTGCATGCCTAAGTGACAGGAAGAAATACCCATCTTTCTTCAGAACTGTTCCCAGTGATTATTACCAGAGCAGAGCTTTGGCTAAGTTGGTCCGATATTTTGGCTGGACATGGGTAGGTGCGCTATGCAGTGACAGTGACTATGGAAACAATGGCATCAATGAATTTATCATTGCAGCCAAAGAAGAAGGAATCTGTGTTGAGTATTCCAAGGCATTCTTCAGGACAGACCCCAGAGAAAAAATTCTGAAAGTAGTTGAGATTATCAAGGCTTCAACCTCCAAAGTTATTGTAGCTTTTGTCTCATATTCTGACATTGGGGTTCTTCTAAAGGAAATGGCCTTACAGAACATGACTGGGTTTCAGTGGATTGGAAGTGAGTCTTGGATTTCTGATTTAAACCCAGCCAATGTTCAATGGCAGCATATTCTGAAAGGATCAATGGGTTTTGCTATTCCAAAAGCTCAAATCAATGGCCTACGGGAATTTCTAATCAAACATAATCCAGCTTCTGATATAGCTATTTACAGAGAGTTGTGGGAGGCAATATTTGATTGTAAAATTTCCACACAAGACAATGCTGACATTAAACACATGTGCATGGGCAATGAAAGTCTCGATCAGGTTCAAAACCATTACACAGATGTTTCAGAGTTACGACTTGCAAATAATGTTTACAAGGCTGTGTATGCTGTGGCTTATGCACTGCATAACAGATACAGCTGTTCAAAGTTGGAGAGTAAACAACAAAGTCCTATTGCGTGTACAAACATAACAGATAATAAACCATGGCAGGTAAGTGTAACAGTATAGTCTGATGAAAAACATGTACTTATATTTGTTAGTGATTATTGCCCAATGCTTTACTTAGGTAGTCAATGAGTTAAAGAAACTTCATTTCACCACTGTAACTGGAGAGGATGTATACTTTGATGAAAATGGTGACCCAGCAGCAAGGTATGAACTGCTAAACTGGCAACTAGACAAGGATGGTAAAATAGTGTTTGTTAAAGTGGGCTTCTTCGATGGCTCTTTGCAAACACACCTTCAGCTGTCTTTTCACAACATCAGTATAGCCTGGGCCCACAACAAACCACAGGTAAATGACACCATCTGAATAAACAGACAATATGAACAATAAATATTTTAGAAAATTATGAATAAATATATGCATTAAAAATGTTTTTCAGGTGCCAGTCTCTGTCTGTAGTCCAAGTTGTCCCCCAGGCACCAGGAAGGCTGTGCAGAAAGGAAGGCCAATCTGCTGCTTTGACTGTATACCATGTGCAGAGGGGGAAATCAGTAATATAACAGGTACAGTGGAGGAAATACATATTTAACGTGTCAACATTTTTTTTGAGTAAATATATTTTCACTGAGGTTATTCTCATGAAAATTTCACCAGACTTTGCTATTAACTCAAGAAATCCACACATATAAAGAAATCCAAATATTCAAGTCCATAAATAAAGTTATGTGTAATAAAGAGGAATGACACATGAAAAAAGTATTGGCATGAAATTTGTTTAATACTTAGTAAAGAGGCCTTTGTTTGTAATGACAGCTTCAAGACGCTTCCTGTACGAAAGTTGATGATGGAGCGATGTTGCTTCCACTTGTGGCTAATGGCCCCAATGTTGATTACTGGAAGATTCAGAAGTTTTGAAATACGTCTGTATCCGATTCCATCAATATCTTTCGCAACAATAAGGTTGAAAAGGTCTTGAATGAGCGCTTTGCTTTTACCCATCATGAGATGTTTCTTGTGCGATACCTTGATAATGAAAAGCATTTTTATAGACCATCAATGTATTAACCCAGCTGATATTAATTTGCACAAATAGGAGGTATAATTACTTTTTAATTACTTACGGATTTCAGCTGGTTCCTTGCCTTACCTTGCCTTGGAGAACTGCTTTTTCTTCCATCCATCCATCTTCTATACCGCTTTATCCTTTTCAGGGTCGCGGGGAAACCTGGAGCCTATCCCAGGGAGCATCGGGCACAAGGTGGGGTACACCCTGGACAGGGTGTCAATCCATCGCAGGGCCTACTTTTTCTTAGCCTGTTGAATCCCCCCCCGTGTCATTCCACTTTATTACACACAACTTTACCTATGGACTTTAATGCTGTGAATTCTTTATATTTGTGGATTTCTTGAGTTAATACTGATGTCTGGTGAAAATTTCATGTGAATAACCTCATTGGAAATATATTTACTGAAAAAAATGTTGACTGATTCAATACTTATTTCCCCCACTGTATGAATGAATATTTGTTTTCTTCAGTTATTATTTATTAGGCCAATAATCTAAATATAATTGCAAGCACTTAAATTGCTAATTTAATATTCAATTTTCTTCCTTTAGATTCTATAACATGCATCAAATGCCCACCTGAACTGTGGTCTAATGACAAGAAAACTACCTGCGTCTTAAAGCTGGTGGAATTCCTGTCATTTGAGGAAATAATGGGAAGCATTCTTGTATCATTTTCTTTGTTAGGAGTATCTTTCACCATCTGCATTGCAGTAATTTTCTTTGAGCATAAGGACACACCAATTGTTAGGGCAAATAATTCTGAACTGAGCTTCTTGCTGCTCTTCTCCCTGACTCTCTGTTTCCTCTGTTCACTTACATTCATTGGTCAGCCATCTAAATGGTCCTGTATGCTGCGCCACACAGCTTTTGGGATCACATTTGTCCTCTGCATCTCCTGTGTTCTGGGGAAAACAGTAGTGGTGTTAATGGCCTTCAGGGCTACACTTCCAGGCAGTAATGTAATGAAATGGTTTGGGCCTCAACAGCAGAGACTCAGTGTTCTTGCCTTCACTCTCATACAGGTCCTTATTTGTGTGCTTTGGTTAACAATATCGCCTCCTTTTCCCTACAAAAATATGAAATACTACAATGAAAAGATTATATTAGAATGTAATGTAGGCTCAGCTATAGGTTTTTGGGCCGTGCTGGGTTATATAGGACTCCTGGCTGTTTTGTGTTTTATTTTAGCTTTTCTGGCTCGAAAGCTACCTGACAATTTTAATGAAGCCAAATTCATTACATTTAGCATGCTCATATTCTGTGCAGTATGGATCACCTTTATTCCTGCTTATGTCAGCTCTCCTGGAAAATTCACTGTAGCTGTAGAGATATTTGCCATTTTAGCTTCAAGCTTTGGTTTACTAATCTGCATATTTGTTCCAAAGTGTTACATAATCATCCTGAAACCAGAGAAGAATACTAAAAAGCAGATTATGGTTAAAGCAATTGCTAAATGATTTAACTATCTACATATTCGCTATTAATATTCTCTGCTTAAATTATGTATGTATGCCTATGAAAAATCAATGTTCTATCTTAAATGAAAATTATTAAAAAGGATTAACATAATCATTTACAAATTCACTAACTGCAGTAAATAAACTGCTACCTGTTGTCTTACTCTGCAGTAGCATTTTTTTTTTTTTTCTTTTTCCACATACGGTTACTGGTTATATAATTATGTAGCCAAGGTTTATTTTTTTACATATCATTTGAAACAGCTTTTCCTGCAAAACTGTGTCTTTCAATTATGGTTGTCCCATTAAGCCATAATGTGGCTGCTTCCTTTGACCACAATCTAGAGAAGATATTAAATGCTGTCATACAACAGAATTTCACATTTGTAAGTGCACTGTCAATGGCCTTTTATCAATAAAAGTTGCTGGACCTCTGCAGGATAATAGACTGTAATATTACTGTATAAAAATACTGGCTAAATGTTGTATCTGTGACAAATTCAGCAACAGTTCTACTGTAATATAACCCTGTATGTAACTGTAACTGTATGTACCCTGTCAAATTATTATACATTTGAAAAGCCCCAAAATTTAAATTTCTTTGTTTGTTTTTTTTTTTTTTTTTTTTTTTTTTCCCGGTTGTAAACTTTAACAAATGAGAGCAAAAACAAATAAAACATTAATGGTTTTCTGTTTGTCTGTACATAAACGGTTCAATCACTCAAGGAGACGAATAACAAATAAAAAGCATTGCCACATTTATTATGGTGGTGCATAAGGAAGGATACTGGAAGGCCTCTTCCATCAAACATCACAAGCAAAAATATGTTATGCTATCAAGCACTTGACTACAAAGGTGATAATGACCTTTGTGTCTCACAGAGAAGACCTACAGGCAGTGGGTTACAGGACTGCAGTGAATTGGGACTGATGCCACTCTAGCATGCAATGTGACACTCTTATAATATCTTATAGTTAGAGTCCTCAAAATCTAAAGATTAAATACATAACAGCATTTAAAAGTGTTCTTTTATCAGCAATGTTGATGACCTTGCAAGTTGAAAACAGATAAATCTGTGAAGGCCCATAAAAAATGGTCATCATCTGCTACTAGGAACAAACCGTCCTAAAGAGAAGCTTATTAACAAAGTCACTGGTGCTTGAGGCAAAAAAATATTTTCAATTTTGGATTTGACCTGAGCTCCCAAGTGGATGTTTAACACACAGGTGACTTATCGTTTCATAAAGCAACACCACAAGCATGTGAAAACATGTCACATTACAGTTTATTATTGTTATTGCAGGATTCATTTTCCCTTGTGCATGGTAGAAACTAGTGTTGGTGCGCTGTGCCAGTCATCCCTCAGGTACCAGGAAGGCTGTTCCAATAAAGAAGACCGTCTAATATTCTGACTGCACACCAGGCCCAACAGGAGCAATTACCAACAAAACAAGAAGTGTTTTCCCGTTGGTACTTTCAATCAACCAAAAAAGAAAATGAAATATGTACATATGATCTTCCAATTGAGACTTAATTAAATATATTTTGAAGTTTTATTTTCCCCAGAAGCAGTTATGGGAAATATAGATCATTTTCTCTGTCCTCTGGTCTGCTTTGCCTTTAATGATTGGCCACTCTGAGCTGTCTAATATGTTGCAGTGTTTGGGGTCAACTATGGCACTATTCGCACTGCCATCTCAGGTGGACCAATCACAAGTGGACAGATGAATAGTTGTCCACACTTGGCACTGTGTCGAGTGTCTTCACATGTCTGGAATAATGCTGACACATTGTTGGAGCATACACAATTACTTTCTCAAACACCATCTGATTGACTAATGAAGACTTTGGCCCTAAGTGACATACATTGGATTTAAAAAATAGAGTGATTCTAACCCGAATTAAAGATCATATGTTTCTGAAGGATTTTTTTTTTGACATCTTCTTGGTTTCATTCAACTGCTGAAGCCATGTTCTGCAAAAAAAAAAAAAAACATACAAAGCATGTATTTGATCTCATTGTTGAAAGATATTCATCAGAAGAGGGGGTTAAAGACTTTCCAAAACATTACATGTACCATGGAACACCACGAAGGCCACCATCAACAAGTGGATGAAATTGGGCACCACAGTGACATTATGAAAAACACACTGTCCATGCAAAATACACAATAGGACAAAAAGAAATCTTATGAGGGATGCTGCTAAGAGACCTACGGCAACATTAAAGGAGCTGTAGGAATATCTGTAGTACTGATCACTTCTTGAATGTGACCATAATCTATATAATATTTACATATCTGAGCTATGGCATATGGTGGCTAGATGGAAGCCCTTTCTCAGAAAAAAAGATGAAGAAAAAGTTCATCTTCCAATATACGGAGGCTGCCCATTGAGAGATATGCAGCACCCAACCAGAACTGCGTAACAGCCTAAAGCACAAATCTAAGTTAACAAATGAATGGCTTGAGAAGGAGAAATCAACATTTTTGGAATGGCCCAGTCAGAGCCCAGATCTAAATCTTATTGAAAAGTGGTGGAATGACTTGAAGAGGGCTGTGCACTAAGCTATTGTATGTCCATCATAAACACAATATCTGTAAAATACTGCTCATTTTTATTATTCGTTATGCTTATATCTGTTCATTTCTAAAAGTGCATGAATTAAGTAAGTAAATAAGTAAGTAAGTAAGTAAGTAAAGCTTTATTTATATAGCACTTTTTAAAATAATGTGTAGAAAGTGCTTTACACAAGACATACAGAAGACACAGGAAAATAAAATCAGTAGTAAGAATTACAATTAAAGAAATAAAAGACTAAGCAAATAAAATAGAAAATAGTGAACAAATGCACTTAAAAATACTTTTTAAAAGTGCTAATTGAATCAACTGCACGTAGGTTGTCAGGGAGAGAGTTTCACAGTTTAGGCCCATAGTGACTAAAGGCCGACTCCCTGCTTTTCAGCCGCGATGATCTAAGTGATCTAGCAGGAGTATATTTAGTGATCATATTACAAAAGGTATGTTGGAGCGCCATTATGAAGACATTTTATAATTAATAACAGGAATTTAAAATCAATTCTGTAAGACACAGTAGCCAGTGAAGTAATTTAAGTGACGGAGTGATCTGATTCTTCAGTCTAGTATGTGTCAGCATTCTTGCAGCTGCATTCTGAACTCTTTGTAAGTGTTTAATGGAGCTCTTTAGTAAGCTAACCAAAACACTGCTGTAGTAGTCGAGTCTAGATGTAACAAATGTATGTATGAGTTGCTCACTATCTGTGAGGGAGAGAATATCACATACTTTAGAGTTGTTATAAAGGTGATAAAATGCTGTCTTACAAACATTGCTAATATGCATTTTTAAAACATATTTAAAGCCCTGGCTAGATGCTAGAGTTCACTGCTCAAAGACTGTGATGAAGCCTTCAGATTGGGTGACAGAGTGGCACTCAGAGCAGCCAGGATCAATCTCACTTGTGGCATCAAAGAAGCCAAAAACTCACATACCTCCAGAATAAAAGAACACTTCAGTAACAATGACCCACAGGGGATGTGGACAGACAGGCATTCAAGGTGTCACTGACCACAGACAAAAAAAAATACCTCACCTGTACGAATGACACGATTGTTAAAATTAGTTTTAGTTAAAATTTTCTCTATGTCTGGATAAATATGACCTAAAACGTTACTTTTTTTTTTTTTTTTTACATAAGTCCTCAAAGTAGATAGAGAGAACCCAATTTATATATATATATATATATATATATATATATATATATATATATATATATATATATATATATAGAGAGAGAGAGAGAGAGAGAGAGAGAGAGAGAGAGAGAGAGAGAGAGAGAGAGAGCGAGAGAGAGAGAGAGAGAGAGAGATTTCCTATTTATGTGACTTTTTAATTTTGTGTGATACTGTTTTCCTTTTGAAATTATTATCTGTATTTATTGTCCATGTTTACTGTTGTATTTTAGTCCTTGTCAATGTCTACTACATGTTGTAAGGTAGTTTCCTGAAGGAACTTTTTTTTTTTTTTTTATCCATTGAGATGCAATGTCCTAAAAATGACAAAAAAGCTGACTTTGAAAACCACTTTGTCTGATGTAGCCCTTGTCCAATGTGCATTATTTCTGGCTGTAAAGCATATCAATGGCAGCCCCTTAATTCATTGGTGAATTATTTACTGGTGCTGTTGAGGGCATGAAATATGGGATAAATGAGGGCCCAAATTTGCAAAACCTGTTTATGATATTTCACTATTTCACTATATAGATTGATGGAAATAGTTTATTTGAATTAATATAGGATTTAGGCATACCAAAATGAGGAGGCATTAAGAATGTAAATATTAGTAATATATATATATATATATATATATATATATATATAGATATATATGTGTATATATATATATATATATATATATATATATATATATATATATATATATATATATATATAGATATATATATATATATATATATAGATATATATATATAGATATATATATATATATATATATATATATATATATATATATATATATATATATATATATATATATATATATATATATATATATATATATAGATAGATAGATAGATAGATAGATAGATAGATAGATAGAACTAGGTCTATAACTCGGTTTATCTGATACTGACATGTATATAAAGAAAATGACAATTAGGCAAGTTATTATCAGAATATAATTCTGTACAAAAATGTGTTTATTATATTGTGTTATACAATAAGCAGTGCAAAATGATGAGGTAATGCACTTGTTACACCCACACGAAAGGGGCTGGTAAATTTTGTCAAAGTGATATATAAAAGTATGTGGTGATAGTGTTTAGGCTGGGATGAGAATGAGGTTCCTGCACACATGGCTTTTATTCACTCAGATGAGAGCATCTCATTCCCACTGCAACTTGCTTGGCCTGTCCAATCCTCCTCAACTAAGCAAAGATGGTGATGTAATGATTGGTGGTATATTTTCCTTCCATGTCAAATGGGACCAGACAATACCTGTCTTTACATCTGGGCCCTGGCAACCAAAATGCAGAAGGTGAGTGCACATTAGGGGAATTTGAATTTGGTTGAATTTGGATAGTGGAATTATAACGTTGGTTTAAGATTTATTCATTTTAATAAAACCAAGGATATTATCTTATATTATTTTAATTACAAAATTTACAAACCTGTTACTGTATTAATGCTTTTTGTTTTCACTAAAAAAAACATGTGGTTTTGTTTACTTGGTCCTGTAGTGTAAGCCTCCGTGAATTTCAAAATGCACAAACAATGGTATTTGCCATTGAGGAAATCAACAACAGAACCGATATTCTCCCTGGAGTCAAATTGGGTTACAAAATCTATGATTCCTGTGAATCAGTAGAAATAACCACAAGAGCCACCTTGTCTTTAGTTAATGGCAATGGAGAAAATACATCTGTAATGTCTTGCTCCAAACCTGACACAGTTCAAGCAATCATAGGACAAACATCCTCCACCCCCACTATTGCTATTGCTGCTACTGTGGGACCTTTGAAAATACCTGTGGTGAGACTTATTCATTTACGTATGAAAATATGTGGGCTTTTGATGGTGAATTATGAACATATTTTAAGTAAAAAGTCAAAATTTTAAGTAAATTACATGTTATTGAAATCTCTGTATTGCAGGTCAGTCACTCTGCAACATGTGCATGCCTAGGTGACAGGAAGAAATATTATTCTTTCTTCAGAACTGTTCCCAGTGATCACTACCAGAGCAGAGCTTTGGCTAAGTTAGTCAAGCATTTTGGCTGGACATGGGTAGGGGCCCTATGCAGTGATAATGACTATGGGAACAATGGCATACAGGAATTTATAATTGCAGCCAAAGAAGAGGGAATCTGTGTTGAATATTCCATGCCATTCTTTAGGACATACCCCAGAGAAAAAATTCTGAAAATTGTCGAGATTATAAAGGCTTCAACCTCCAAAGTTATTGTAGCATTTGTTGCATATACAGACCTTGGGGTTCTTCTAAAGGAAATGGCCTTACAGAATGTGACTGGGATACAATGGATTGGAAGTGAGTCCTGGATCTCTGCTATAAACCCAGCCATTGCACAATGGCAGCATCTTCTGATAGGCTCCATGGGTTTCGCTATGCCAAAAGCTCAAATCAATGGCCTGGGAGAATTTCTGACAAAACTAAGTCCAGCTTCTGATGTAGCTATTTACAAAGAGTTGTGGGAGACAATATTTGAATGTACGTTTCCAACACAGGAAAATGTTGATATAAAACAAATGTGCAAAGGCAATGAAAGTCTCAGTCAAGTTCAAAATCTTTACACAGATGTTTCAGAATTACGAATAGCAAATAATGTTTACAAGGCTGTGTATGCTGTGGCTTATGCCCTGCATAACATGTATAGCTGTTCAAAGAGGGACAGTGGACAAGAAGGTTCTTTTGCATGTGTAAACATAACAGATAACAAACCATGGCAGGTAAGTGTAACACTATAGGCTAGTAGGGGGAAAAAGTACTTATACTCGTGACTGAAGAGTTCGTTATGCTTTATATAGGTAGTCAGCGAGTTGAAGAAACTCCATTTCACCTCTACAACTGGAGAGGATGTATACTTTGATGAGAATGGTGACCCAGCTGCGAGGTATGAACTACTGAATTGGCAACATGGCAAAGATGATAAAACAGTCTTTGTTAAAGTTGGCTTCTATGATGGCTCTTTGCAAACACATCTTCAGCTGTCTTTTAACAACATCAGTATAGCCTGGGCCCACAAAAAAACACAGGTAAATGAAAATACCTGTATGAACAGATAATATGTACAATTTAATATATTACAAAATTATTCATAGTTATATACAATAAAAATGGTTTTCAGGCACCAGTCTCTGTATGTAGTTCAAGTTGTCCCATGGGCACCAGGAAGGCTGTACAGAAAGGAAGGCCAATCTGCTGCTTTGACTGTATACCTTGCGCAGAGGGGGAAATAAGTAATATAACAGGTATAGTGATTAGCTCCAATAATGCACAAAAGACTCAGAAAGATTTTAAAGTTTTATTAGGTTCCAATTCATATTCATTTTCTCTAATTTTAGATTCTATAACTTGCATCAAGTGTCCACCTGAACTGTGGTCTAATGACAAGAAAGACACCTGTGTCTTAAAGCTGGTGGAATTCCTGTCATTTGAGGAAATAATGGGGATCATCCTTGTATCATTTTCTTTGTTAGGAGTATGTTTCACCATCTGCATTGCAGTAATTTTCTTTAAACACAAGGAAACCCCAATTGTTAGAGCAAATAATTCTGAACTGAGCTTCTTATTGCTCTTCTCTCTGACTCTGTGTTTCCTCTGCTCACTTACATTTATTGGTCAGCCCTCTGTATGGTCCTGTATGCTGCGCCACACAACATTTGGGACCACATTCGTCCTCTGCATCTCCTGTGTTCTGGGTAAAACAGTAGTGGTGTTAATGGCCTTCAGGGCTACACTTCCAGGCAGTGATGTTATGAAATGGTTTGGGCCTCAACAGCAGAGACTCAGTGTACTTGCCTTCACTCTTGTGCAGGTCATTATTTGTGTACTTTGGTTAACAATATCCCCTCCTTTTCCCTACAAAAATATGAAGTACTACAAGGAAAAGATTATATTAGAATGTAATGTAGGTTCAGCTATAGGTTTCTGGGCCGTGCTGGGTTATATAGGACTCCTGGCTGTTTTGTGTTTTATTTTAGCTTTTCTGGCTCGGAAGCTGCCTGACAATTTCAATGAAGCCAAATTCATAACATTTAGCATACTTATATTTTGTGCAGTTTGGATCACCTTTATTCCTGCTTATGTCAGCTCTCCTGGAAAATTCACTGTAGCTGTAGAGATATTTGCCATTTTAACATCAAGCTTTGGTTTACTAATCTGCATATTTGTTCCAAAGTGTTATATAATCATCCTGAAACCAGAGAAGAATACTAAGAAGCAAATGATGGGTAAAGCACCTGCTAAATGATGTATCTGTCTAGATATTTACTATTATTATACTCTGTTTAAACTATGTATCCTATTTTAAAGGCATGTTCTATCTTAAAATAACATCTGAAAATGCATTAGCATAAAGACACTGTTATGCCATTTCAATAACTACATTAAATAAGCTGTTATCTTTTGTATGACTTTGTGGTACAATTTACATATAGTTAGTAGTTAGTGGAAGAAGTATTAAATTTTAAATTTTAAATACACAAAATCAAATTTTAAAACCTTTTTTTTTCAGATGAATCATTTAATAAATCACAGAAAAGTCAAATAAAATATTGCTTTCCTGCTTTCTCTTTGTCTGTGTATGCATAACTGTCTTCAGAAAAATTCCCTGCTTAAACTAAACCACTGGTTTGGCTGGTGAAGAGCTATAGCTAGTTGTTAGTAGGACATATAAGTGACAAATATGATTAACAAATAAACAGCATTGCCACATTTATTATGGAAGGCCTTTGCCATCATACATCAGAACATTATCATGATAATGTCCCTTTTGTCTCACTGTCATGTCCACCTTGGACAATTCCTCTAAAGACCACCAGAGGGCATACTCACCCATTTTTTGCAACGTTTTCTTTTGTTGGCTGCTCCATTTCCTCCCTTGATTAAGCACATCTGTTTTGCGTGTCCCAATTAGACACCCTATTTAAGTTCTGTGTCCTTCCTTAATTGTGGAGTATCTGTCTATCTACACAAAGCATGCGTGTGGTATGGGGTTAATATGGTTGCCGGTATCAGCGCGTGTGAAGTGAGACTCCACCCAATATTCTGCTCTATGCATGTGCACTCCACTCATCATAAAAGATATAATAAAAGAACAAAATCTAAATTGCTCAATTGATATTTGTTTTCTATTTCTTCAGATTCTATAAAATGCATCAAGTGCCCACCTGAACTGTGGTCTAATGAAAAGGATGACACCTGTGTCTTAAAGCTGGTGGAATTCCTGTCATTTGAGGAAATAATGGGGCTCATTCTTGTATTGTTTTCTTTGTTGGAGTATCTTTCACCATCTGCATTGCAGTAATTTTCTTTAAACACAAGGACACCCCAGCTCTCAGAGTGGTCCTGTATGCTGGGCCACACAGTATTTGGGAACACCTTCGTCCTCTGCATCTCTTGTGTTTTGGGGGAAACAGTAGTGGTGTTAATGGCTTTCAGGGCTACACTTCCAGGTAGTAATGTCATGAAATGGTTTGGGCCTCTACAGCAGAGAATCAGTGTACAAAACATGCAGTACTACAAGGAAAGAAGAAGCTGAAGCTGCCTGCCTATTTTACTGATGCTAAATTCATCATATTCAGCAAACTTATATATTCTGTGCAGTGTGAATCACCTTTATTCCTGCTCATGTCAGCTCTCCTGCAAAGTTCACTGTTGCTGTAGAAATATTTGCCAGTTTAGCTTCAAGCTTTGGGTTACTTTTCTGCATATTTGTTCCAAAGTGGTACATAATCAAGCTAAAACCAGAAAAGAACACTAAAAAGGAAATGATGGGTAAAGCACTTGTTAAATGAGTCGGCTGTCTAGATTTGTACTATTAACATAAGATGTTTAAAGTATGTACCTTATTGATGGGGCATATCCCAGTTTAAATGAAAGCCTTTAAAATGGATTTACATTAAATATTTTTCAACACTTCCTTCTCCTTTGAATTGTGTTTGCCGACCCAGTTTAAGCCATAATAATGCCCTGTCCACTTAAACTATAATCTGAGCAATAGTGATCTCAAACCAGACACTAAATGTTGATTTCTATATATAACATTTGTAAGTGCACTGTCAATGTTGCACTCTAAATGTCTTTTAGTTGTACCCAAGCAGGATAATGAACCATTTTTATATCTTTGTGCTTTAACATAACTGTATAGAAAACTGGCTGACTGCAACGTTGTATATGTGACAACTTTAGCAACTGTCTAATATACTGTCTAATTCTCTGGACATGAATGTGCCATATGAAATTATTATATTGATGAGGTAAATTTGAAATCCCCTAAAATCTAACTTTCACTTTTGCCATTTTGTTTAAGCTATAACCTGTAATAAATCAGAGCAAATGAAATAAACATTACTTCACAGCTGCTTTCTATTTGACTTTCCAAACGTAACTGTCTTCAAAACAATTCTTAGTTAAAATGATTAGCACAAATATAATTAACAAACAAACAGCATTGGCACATTTATTATGGCATTTATGACATTTATTAATGAATGGTACTAGAAGGCCTTTAATATTACAAGCAAAAATACTGGATGCTCTCAAGCATTACTACTGTGATTGCCAGCAATGAGGCCTCACATCTTTGAACGGTGACATGTTCTCACACACACACGTTATCGTCACTCTCCTGTCTCCCAATTATATTCATCTTGCACATATTAGCATTAGTTTCCTTTGTATATATAACTGGATCATACATATAAAACATTATATATTATAATGTTTTCTTTTGCACCATGTGGACAGCTGGGTGTGTATGAACCTTTCATACTGGCATTCATGTAGATGTTACTTTGACACATACAACCTACCTAAGCACTGATGCAGACCAAGTACACCCCTTCATGGCAACAGTATCCCCTAATGGCAATGCCCTCTTTCAGCAGTGTAAGGCACCCTGCAACACTGCAAAAATTGTTCAGGAATAGTTTGAGGAACATGACAAAGAATTCAAGGTGTATATTTACACGCATATCAGAATCAGTGCATATACACTGATCAAACATAACATTAAAGCCACGTGCCTAATATAGTCTTGGTCCCCCTTGTGCCACAAAATATATTTTCCTAGTTAGCAGTGCAAAATGAATGAAGTAATGCATTTGTTCAACACACACCCAAGGGTCCAGTCAATGTGGGAGCCAAAGAGTTATAAAAACTTAAACAGGAATGATTTGTTTAGGGACTGATGAGAATGAGGTTCCTGCACACATGGCTTTTTTTCACACAGGTGAGAGCAGCTGATCCTCCCTGCAATTTACTAGGCCTGCCCAATCCTCCTCAACTTATCAAAGATGGGGATGTAATGATTGGAGGTATCTTTTCCTTACATGCCATATGGGACCAAACAACACCTATCTTTACATCTGGGCCCTGGCAACCAAAATGCAGAAGGTGAGTGCACATTTAAATTTTTTATTTGGTAAGTGGAATTATAAGTTGTTCATAATCTATACATTTTAAGAAGATCACAAACATTTTCTTAAATCATTCACATTACAACATTTATAAACCTGCTACTGTATTATAACCTATGCTGTTCACTGAAAACATGTAGTTTTGTTTTCTTTGTCCTGTAGTTTAAGCCTCCGTGAGTCTCAAAATGCACTGACAATGTTATTTGCCATTGAGGAAATCAACAACAGAACCGATATTCTTCCTGGGGTCAAATTGGGTTATAAAATCTATGATTCCTGTGGATCTCTTGAAATGGCCACAAGAGCCTCATTGTCCTTGGTTAATGGAAATGGAGAAAATATATCTGTAATGTCTTGCTCTAAACCTGACACAGTTCAAGCAATCATAGGACAAACATCCTCCACTCCCACTATTGCTATTGCTGCTACTGTGGGACCTTTGAAAATACCTGTGGTAAGGCCACTTCTTTTATCTGTTTAAAATTGTTTTGTTTTATGACATGTTGTTGAAATCTATTTATTGCAGATCAGTCACTTTGCAACATGTGCATGCCTAAGTGACAGGAGGAAATACCCATCTTTCTTCAGAACTGTTCCCAGTGATTATTACCAGAGCAGAGCTTTGGCTAGGTTGGTCAGGCATTTTGGCTGGACATGGGTAGGGGCCCTATGCAGTGATAATGACTATGGGAACAATGGCATAAATGAATTTATCATTGCAGCCAAAGAAGAGGGAATATGTGTTGAATATTCCAAAGCATTCTTTAAGACAGACTCCAGGGAAAAAATTCTGAAAGTAGTTGAGACTATCAAAGCTTCAACCTCCAAAGTTATTGTAGCATTTGTTGCATATACAGACCTTGGGGTTCTTCTAAAGGAAATGGCCTTACAGAACATGACTGGGTTTCAGTGGATTGGAAGTGAGTCTTGGATTTCTAATACAAACCCAGCGAATGCTCAATGGCAGCATCTTTTGAAAGGGTCTGTGGGTTTCGCTATGCCAAAAGCTCAAATCAATGGCCTAGGAGAATTTCTGACCAAGCTTACTCCAGCTTCTGATGTTGTTTTTTACAAAGAGTTGTGGGAAACAATATTTGACTGTAAACTTATGACACAAGAAAATGCTGAGATAAAACAAAGGTGCAAGAGCAATGAAAGTCTCAGTCAAGTTCAAAATCTTTATACAGATGTTTCAGAGTTACGAATTGCAAATAATATTTACAAGGCTGTGTATGCTGTGGCTTATGCCCTACACAAAAGATATGGCTGTTCAAAGAGGGACATTGGACAAGAAGGTCCTGTCTGTGCAAACATAGCAGATAATAAACCATGGCAAGTAAGTGTAACAATATATCCTTCTGAAAAACTTGTACGAATATATTTGTTGGAATGATTTATGTTGAAATGCTTTATATAGGTAGTCAGTGAGTTGACAAAACTCCATTTCACCACTACAAATGGAGAGGATGTATACTTGGATGAAAATGGAGACCCAGCAGCCAGGTATGAAGTGCTAAACTGGCAACAAGGCAAAAATGGTGAAATAGTGTTTGTTAAAGTGGGCTTTTATGATGGCTCTCTGCAATCACACCTTCAGCTGACATTTAACAACATGAGTATAGATTGGGCCCACAACAAACCACAGGTGAACAACAATACTTATTTAAACAGATAATATATTCAAATTATAAATATTTTAGAAAATTATCAACAGATTTATACAATAAAAATTCTTTCCAGGTGCCAGTCTCTGTGTGTAATCCAAGTTGTACCCCAGGAACCAGGAAGGCTGTGCAGAAAGGAAGGCCAATCTGCTGCTTTGACTGTATACCATGTGCAGAGGGGGAAATCAGTAATATAACAGGTATAATGAATAGTGGTTTGTGTCAATGACGCAGACAAGAAAACAAAATATTTAAAAGCGTATTAGTTTAATAAACACGATAGAACTGCAATTACTTAAATGAGTAAATAATCTAAATAATAATAGTATAAATATTTATATTTGTTTTCTATTTTCTTGATATTTATTTACTATTTTCAGATTCTATAACTTGCATCAAGTGCCCACCTGAACTGTGGTCCAATGACAGGAAAGACACCTGTGTCTTAAAGCTGGTGGAATTCCTGTCATTTGAGGAAATAATGGGGATCATTCTTGTATCATTTTCTTTGTTAGGAGTATCTTTCACCATCTGCATTGCAGTAATTTTCTTTAAACACAAGGAAACCCCAATTGTTAGAGCAAATAATTCTGAACTGAGCTTCTTGCTCCTCTTCTCACTGACTCTGTGTTTCCTCTGTTCCCTTACTTTTATTGGTCAGCCCACAGAGTGGTCCTGTATGTTACGCCACACGGCGTTTGGGATCACATTCGTTCTCTGTATCTCCTGTGTTCTGGGGAAAACAGTAGTGGTGTTAATGGCCTTCAGGGCTACACTTCCTGGCAGTAATGTAATGAAATGGTTTGGGCCTCTACAGCAGAGACTCAGTGTACTTGCCTTCACTCTCATACAGGTCCTTATTTGTGTACTTTGGTTAACAATATCACCTCCTTTTCCCTACAAAAATATGAAGTACTACAAGGAAAAAATCATATTAGAATGTAATGTAGGCTCAGCTATAGGTTTTTGGGCCGTGCTGGGTTATATAGGACTCCTGGCTGTTTTGTGTTTTATTTTGGCTTTTCTGGCTCGGAAGCTGCCTGACAATTTCAATGAAGCCAAATTCATCACATTTAGCATACTTATATTTTGTGCAGTTTGGATCACTTTTATTCCTGCTTATGTCAGCTCTCCTGGAAAATTCACTGTTGCTGTAGAGATATTTGCCATTTTAGCTTCAAGCTTTGGTTTACTATTCTGCATATTTGTTCCAAAGTGTTACATAATCATGCTAAAACCAGAAAAAAACACTAAAAAGGAAATGATGGGTAAAGCACCTGCTAAATGATTTAAATGAAAACTTTTAAAATGCATAAAAATGTACAATTTCTATAACTGCAGTAAATAAACTATGTTTTATCTGACTTTGCAGCACCACTTACAGCTGCAATCAAAATTAGCAAACCCCAAAATCAGGTTTATTGTCAATATTTACAAACTTTCAGCTGTTTGCAATGAACAAATCAAACAAAAGCAATTGCAATAGTTCAACACAACGAATGCTTTGCAATAGTTCAACACAACGAAGTGGTTTCCCCAAATTCAGCTAAAAATGCAACTTATAATGATTTCTCCAGTCTCAAAATTATTCAATCCCCTGAATAGAACAGCACAAATATGCAAAACAGGTGTTTTTCAGACCGTAAAAAAGAATCCGGCTGGGATTTCTAAATTTGAGATTTTTGGATCCGGCTTTAGTTTCATTATGATGTGCTTACGGTCTAATACTGCATCATGTGTGCACACGTTTGCATTGCTTTAACCCATCTCTGTAATTTCCGTCTTCTCGCACACCACTTCTCGATTATAAAAGCCTTGAAGCAACTATTGGCCAAATTCTTCCTCTCCACTATTAGCCTACTCTCATTGAACGAGTGAAAGTGAAGCACTGTTGTGTACAGCATTAAACAGTTACTTGACAATAGCAGGAAATGATAGCTATCCTGAGTCGAAACAATGCCCATGGCCATATAAGGTCATTTTTTAAAATTTCTTGCTTCGTATTACATGGCCATTCAAATGTATAAATAATGGCAGAAGGTACACTTGTTACATGTAATATTTAATTTTATATATAGATAAATATGCATATATATATATATATATATATATATATATATATATATATATATATATATATATATATATATATATATATATAGAGAGAGAGAGAGAGAGAGAGAGAGAGAGAGAGAGAGAGAGAGAGAGAGAGAGATTTATGTGATGTTAAAATTGTGTCTTTTTCAGTGTATTAAAATCTGCATTCATAGTAACACTGTTTTGAACGCTATTAAGATACAAAAAAAAAGGTGTCCTGTTTTTGGAAAGGCAGAATATGGTCACTCTAATTATTGTGATGTAATGTTACCTGCATCAGGGACAGTGATCTTTTATTTATTTATTTTCTTGTAAACAAATCCAAACATTGAACATGTTTTTATGCTCCAAAATAAGCTCTAAATAAAAGTATTTTAGACCATATTGCTTTTCTTTTGACTTTATTTATATATGTGACCTTGAAGTAACCCAAAAGTAATCAGATTACATTACTTTCGTATTGCGATACTTGGATTACGATACTGATTACATTTTTTATGAACAAATTTGTAACTGTAACGGTATACATTTTTAAAGTAACCCTCCCAACCCTGCACACTACATATATTGTACATGTATCCTATAAACTTACATTATTGATGCTAATATACAGTACTGTGCAAAAGTCTTAGGTGCATGCAAAGTAGTGCTGTAGAGCAAAGATGCCTTCAAAAATGATTTAATTAAATGTTTCTACATAAAAATACTATAAAGAGCAGTAAACAGTAATATATGAAACAAAGTCAACATTTGGTATGATGACCCTTTGCTTTAAAAAAAACAAAACAAACAAAAAAAAAACCTTGTAGACTCAGGTACAATTTGTGCAGTTTTATAAGTAAATTAGCTGGTAAATTTTACTGAGCATTCTGCAGAAAAATACATAAATAATAAATAGCATTGTCACATTTATTGTGGCAGTGCATAAGGAAGGGTACTGGAAAGTAATCATCACATATCACAAGCAAAAATAGGGGATGCTCTTAAGCAAGACTACAAATGTGATTGTAATATCTCAGACATTTCTCAACTATCTCGTTCCCTTTCTCAGGGAAGAGGGTTACATGCGTAACCTAGACGTTTTTTCGACAGCTTTGGTAATAATCCGGATGACCCCCACCTTTTTCCACCGATCATCAAAAACTTTCTAAGCCACATTTCTAGTGTGGTTAGCATTCATCAGTGCAAATCCAAGATTTTTCATCGGAGACCTGCGGACAGCATTGTGTGTTCTTTTTCTACCACATGGCAAAAGGGTACGATTTTGGCTGTGTGTTGAAAATGTATGCAAACGGTTTTATTAAAAATGACCAAAAGGTGTCACCTTTTGTGAAAAAACTAAAACAATCTCATTGTAATGAAAAGTGTGTTCAATGTGCTCATACAGGGGAAATGTTAAAACATGATAAAACAACTTTTTTATTATATATATAAATCACATACAACAATACAGACAATACCAAGACCAAAAAAACATGAGAGCACAGAATATACAAAACTCTGAGATTAAAAACTTAGCCACTGACTCCATTCAACAGTGGATGATTTGAATACTGGGCCATCGGAATAATTTGATTGCGTTGATGGTGAACTCGGGTGCACTTTATGTTTTTTACACTTCTTAGATGAGTTGGTTATAGGTGATGTCGATGTGGTTTTGAAAGAGTTAATTGCGTGTCTGCCATAGTGGAAATATAAGCTTGCCACCAGTCCTATAGAGAAGGACGGGGTGAATCAGTTTTCGTGGGGGCAGCACTGTGGCTTTGATAAATCCATAATAATTTTCAAGAGGTTCAAAATCTTTGAAAATTATTTGGGGGTGCCCTGTGGTATAGCATTTCTTGGCAATTTCTTGGCAAAAGGGGTACAAACTTGTAAAGTCGAAATATCAGTCTGTTTAGCAGCATTCCAAAGACACTCCTAAAATATTTAAACGAGTCGAGTTTGGTGTGATGTATGAATTCATCGCGGTAGTTCATGCAAGACTTCTGGAGCAAAACGATGTCATTCGTACAATACATAGTTGGAAATCCTTATCCCAGTGTTCTGTGTTTTACCCGCTACACTGTCATTCAGCTGATATAGTTTATAGAGTTACTTCATCTTACCTCCTCAGGAAGTGAAGCTTCCGTGCCTCTGGGCTCGAGAAACTTTTGAAGTCCTTTCTCTTCTCTGAAGATGTCGATAACTAAAGGAGTTGTACTCTTGCAGTGAGATATACGAATCGTCCTTTATATGGACTTCGGTTTATTAAAGTAAAGAACAAAATGATTACAATTATCTTAACTTAAAATATAAAGGAAAACAAAATAAAGAAAAAGCCTTAGACCACGCAGGATCTGAACAGTGGTTTTCTTTTCCAAGAACTTAAAACGACAAGACCTTCACCCGAGAAGTGACAAGTTAATGCTGGCTTATTTCCAGTATTCATATTTTTATCTATTGCGGTTACAGTCGCTATGGCCTAAGCTGGATTCTAAAAACTGCTGCGCTAGCTCGCTTTCTTAAGAGAAAAACAGAATGTAGCAGTCATTTCACAGAAAACCGTATAGGGCTAGCTCGCTTTTTTTAAAGATGTACATGCGTTGTCAGCATGAAGGTCAACATATTGGTAAAGAATGCTAACTTGCTTTCTTAAGAGAAAAACAGGAAGGTGTGTTTATGGTTCACTGGCATGCTTCATTTTTATATCAATTTGTTTTATCAATCTTTTCAGTTCATTCACTCGTGTAGTAAAAGCAGAGGCCCTTGGCCTCTCAACACAGATATGTGCTTTTTTCATTTTTTCAGTGTATTTTTGCCTATATCTCTGATTTAGTCGTCTAATGTTTTCAGCACAACTAAATTTAGCACGGTCTTTTAACATAACAGCTTCAGTCCCCTTTCTATTCAGCACAGTCCTTATATAATCACATTTCTTCATTAAACGGTTACTTTCCCATATTAGTTCCTCAGTTCTCTTCACATCCAGCGTGTCCCATTGGAGAACGTCAGGATCAGCCTTCTTAGCAGAAGATTTTCCAATCCATCTTCCTCCATATCGCTGGATACCTAGGGACAGGCTCGTTCCCCTTTTTCTTCTTGGACCTCTTTTTCTCCTGACGCGATTGTATTTCCCCGGGCTGTCGAGGTTGAGGTTCTTTATATAGTTTAATCATAAAATATATTTCAAGGAAATTATAATATATGAATTTGAAATATTATATAAGCTTGTATTTACATTAAGTAAGAAATAACGGCGGGGCTGAGACTACAAATTCCGGAGATCCAGGTCTCCTAGAACAATAGCAAATTATTTCTTTTTTTTTAATCAAACACCTTACCCAATACCGTAACATACCACTTGTAAAGTCGAAATATCAGTCCTTTTAGCAGCATTCCAAACACACTCCTAAAATGGTGTATCTAAATGAGTCGAGTTTGGTGTGATGTATGAATTCATCGCGATAGTTCATGCAAGCCTCCTGGAGCAAAATGATTTCATTCATGCAATACATAGCAAATTCTTTTTATTTTTTAAATCAAACACCTTACCCAATACTGTAACATACCACTCATCAAACAAAGCCCTCTCTTTTTCCCTGAAGAGTTCAGCATCTTCTATGCTTACTTTGATCAGGGAAACACAGAACACAAGACCATCAAAGTCGAGCTTCCATCCAGTGACCTGCTGCTCACACTATGATCATGAGCATCAGTGATGTGTGCTCTACCCTGAGCAGAGTGAACACACACAAAGCTGCTGGCCCAGATAACACTCCAGGCCATGTGCTCAAGGCCCATGCAGAACAACGGGCTGAGTTCTTCATGTACTTTTTCAACCCATCCCTAACCCAAGCAGTGGTTCTGACCTACTTCATAACAGCAACAATTGTGCTGGTGTTGAAAAATGCCATGGCCACAACCTTCAACAACCTCTGTCTTGTGTCCTTCACACCCATTATCGTGCAGTATTTTTGAGAGTTTGATCCTTTGCATTCTGAAATCCTGCCTGTCCTCAACACTGGACCTGTATTAGTTTGCCGACTGCCCCAACATGTCAACATAGGATGCCATCACCATGCCACTCAACTTTAACCTGGAAATAGCAACTTCTACATTAGGCTATTTATTAGGCTAATGTAGTAGATGCTACTAAGCTATTTGTTTATAGTTCCGCTTTGCCTTTAACACTGTTAACCTTTCCAAATTGATCTTCAAGTTTACTGACCTTGGCATCAGAACCTCCCTCTGTAACTGGACCCTGGACTTACTCAATAACACTTACTCACAGACTGCAGACTGTTGGGTTGGAAAACCACATTGTCAAACACCCTTGTACTGAGCACTGGCATCCCACAAGGCTGTGTGCTTAGCCTCTCCTCTAATCTCTGTCCACCCATGACCAGTGTTAATCCTGATCAGCAGAAATGATGAGACGGTCTTCATAGTGGAGGTTGAGGACCTGGAAACAGGGTTTACGACAACAGCATCTCCCTCAACACCCAAAAAACAAAGGAGTTCATTGTGGACTACTCGTGGACAAAGAGGAGCCACACACACCCCTGGCCATTTGCTTGTCACATTAGCTGCCACCCTCACTGTTTCTTTGCACTTTACACTTAATGACAAAAGTTAAAATTAATCTAATTTAGATGTTCTGTAGGTTTGTATAATTTACAACTTTTATTAAAGGTGGAGTGCAGTTAATTATCTGATGTTGGCTATGTGGATAAGCTCTGCAATCCTGGGTAACAGGCCTTCATGTAAACTAAATATGCATGGATTAGTTTGTCAACCAAAATAACTGGTAGAGCTTTAAACTGCTCCTAGATGCTTACATTCATTACCATAAGTAAATCAATATCACTTTTCCTTTAAATTTTTTGGTTAAATGCCACATGTTGGTTGATATGGGGAAAAATTATCCGATTTGAAAACGATATTTTAATGGGTGTATATTGCACTGTATGTGTTCAAAAAAGGCCATTATCTAGATACCATATAAACTGAATGAGAAACCAAGTGGTACATGGACAGGACATTTGACACAAAGGATTTATATATATACAGTATATATATATATATACAGTATATATATATATATATATATATATATATATATATATATATATATATATATATATATATATATAGCTATTTTTTTATTCATTGCTTTTGGCTATGCACAATTTGTCAACCATCCTCTATTCTGTCCATCAATTCAATACCAATATTAGTACAGAAAAGACAGGAATATAACAATGTCATTTGAGAAGGTATTCTGCAAAATGTAAATTAATGAGATCATGCATATGTGTAAAAACCACACCTTAACATCTTGTTATTGTGCCAGCTAAAAAGGATTATAAAAAGCCTAGAGGTCAAGGTGTTTTTGGAGAGAAGAGAATGAGTTTCTTGCACACATGGCTTCTGTTCACTCAGGTGAGAGCAGCTGATCCTCCCTGCATAATACAAGGGCTGTCCAATCCTCCTCAATTAAGTAAAGATGGGGATGTACTGATTGGTGGGATTTTTTCTTTACACAACAAATGGAACCAGCCACCACAAACATTCACATCAGGACCCAAGCAAGGAGAATGCACAAGGTAAGGGGGCATTAGGAGCATTTCAATATGACTTAAGTTATATTAAAAACATATTCCTAAATTTGCATCATAAATTTACAAAACATACTCTGATTTATGATGTGATTTATATTCTTTTTGTCTACAGTTTGAACCTCAGAGAATTTCAAAATGCACAAACAATGGTATTTGCCATTGAGGAAATCAATAACAGAACCAATATTATTCCTGGCATCAATTTGGGTTATAAAATCTATGATACATGTGGATCAGTTGAAATGACCACAAGAGCCTCCTTGTCCTTAATCAATGGTGATGGAGAAACAAATTCAGTGGCCTGCTCAAAATCTGAAACAGTTCAAGCAATCATAGGGCAAACATCGTCTACCCCCACTATTGCCATATCTGCAACAGTGGGACCTTTGCACATTCCTGTGGTAATCTTTTTTTTTTAATCAAATTATAAACATGCATTAAACTGAAATTATTACATTTGACTTGCATGTTATGCAGGAAATTTGTATTGATTCTCATGAAATGAAAAGTGTTTTTTTTTATATATATATATATATATATATATATATATATATATATATATATATATATATATATATATATATATATATATATATATATAAAATAACTTTTTTTTAATGGAATACATTTATTACAGGTCAGTCATGCTGCATCATGTGCATGCCTTAGTGACAGAAAAAAACATCCATCATTCTTCAGAACTGTTCCCAGTGATTATTTCCAGAGCAGAGCTTTGGCAAAGCTGGTCAAATATTTTGAGTGGACTTGGGTGGGGGCCCTATGCAGTGATAATGATTATGGGAATAATGGTATAAATGCATTTATCAGTGCTGCCAAAAAAGAGGGAATCTGTGTTGAGTATTCAAAGGCATTTTCTAAGACAGACTCCAGAGAAAAAATTCTGAAAATAGTTGAGATTATCAAGGCTTCAACCTCCAAAGTTATTGTAGCTTTTGTTGCATACACTGACTTTGGGTTTCTTCTGAGAGAAATGGCCTTACAGAACATGACTGGGTTTCAGTGGATTGGAAGTGAGTCCTGGATCTCAGATTTAAACACTGCCAATGCTGAATGGCAGCATGTTCTTAAAGGGTCTGTGGGTTTTGCTATCCCAAAAGCTAAAATCACTGGCCTTGGGGAATTTCTGACTAAACTTAATCCAGCTTCTGATATAGCTCTTTACAAAGAGTTGTGGGAGACAATATTTCAGTGTAAACTTTCTACACAAGAAAATGTTGAGATGAAACAATTGTGCAAGAGCAACGAAAGTCTCACTCAAGTTCAAAACCTTTATACAGATGTTTCAGACTTACGAATTGCAAATAATGTTTATAAGGCAGTTTATGCTGTGGCTTATGCCCTGCATAGCAGTTATGGATGTTCACTGAGAGACAGTGGACAAGGTGCTGATTTGTGTACAAACCTTGCAGATAACCAGCAACCGTGGAAGGTAAGTGTAACAAAATATCCTGGTGGAAAAATTTATTTTTATATTCATAAATGAAGAGTATGCAATGTTTCCTTTAGATCGTGAGTGAGTTGACGAAAATCCATTTCAGCACTGCAGCAGGAGAGGATGTATTCTTTGATGAGAATGGAGACCCAGCAGCTCGGTATGATGTGCTGAACTGGCAGCAAGGCAAAGACGGTAAAACAGTATTTGTTAAAGTGGGTTTCTATGATGCGTCTCTGCAAACACACCTTCAGCTAACATTTAACAACAACAGTATAGCCTGGGCCCACAACAAACCACAGGTAAACAACAGCTATATGAACAGATAATATGTACAATAAATATTTTAGAAATTTATCAATAAAACCATACAATAAAAAATGGTTTTCAGGTGCCAGTTTCTGTGTGCAGTCACAGTTGTCCCCCAGGCACAAGGAAGGCTGTGCAGAAAGGAAGACCAATCTGCTGCTTTGACTGTATACCATGTGCAGAGGGGGAAATCAGTAATATAACAGGTATAATGAATAGTGGTTTGCATCAGTAATGTAGACAATAGAATTCATTTTAATTACCTAAAATGATATTAATTTTCTTTTTCTTTAGATTCTATTACTTGCATCAAGTGCCCTCCTGATCTGTGGTCTAATGACAAGAAAACTATCTGTGTCTTAAAGCTGGTGGAATTCCTGTCATTTGCAGAAATAATGGGAATCATTCTTGTATCATTTTCTTTGTTAGGAGTAACTTTCACCATCTGCATTGCAGCCATTTTCTTTAAACACAAGGACACACCAATTGTTAGAGCAAATAATTCTGAACTGAGCTTCTTGCTACTTTTTTCACTAACTCTCTGTTTCCTCTGTTCACTTACTTTTATTGGTGAGCCCTCAGACTGGTCCTGTATGCTGCGCCACACAGCATTTGGGATCACCTTTGTTCTCTGTATCTCCTGCCTTTTGGGGAAAACAGTAGTTGTGTTAATGGCCTTCAGGGCTACACTTCCAGGTAGTGATGTCATGAAATGGTTTGGGCCTCTACAGCAGAGATTGAGTGTTCTCGCCTTGACTCTTGTACAGGTCATTATTTGTGCACTTTGGTTAAAAATATCCCCTCCTTTTCCATACAATAATATGAACTACTACAATGAAAAGATTATATTAGAATGTAATGTAGGTTCAGCTATAGGTTTTTGGGCTGTGATGGGTTATATAGGACTCCTGGCTCTTTTGTGTTTTATTTTGGCTTTTCTGGCTCGGAAGTTGCCTGACAATTTCAATGAAGCAAAATTCATCACATTCAGCATGCTAATATTCTGTGCAGTTTGGATCACCTTTATTCCTGCTTATGTCAGCTCTCCTGGAAAATTCACTGTAGCTGTAGAGATATTTGCCATTTTAGCATCAAGCTTTGGTTTACTATTTTGCATATTTCTCCCAAAGTGTTATATAATCATCCTGAAACCAGAAAAGAATACTAAAAAGCAAATGATAGGTAAATGATTTAGCCAGATTAATAGTCAGTAGTTTTGCACTGTTTAATATATTCATTGGTGTTTTAGCTGTTTAATATATTCATTGGTGTTTTAGCTTAGCTAAAAGACTTCATCATAGAGACCTATTATTCAAATAATACAACAAATAAAGTTAAAATAATGCTTAATCTTTTTAATTTATTTGCAGCACCATTTATGTTTCTATACATTTGTATTACATTCTCCAATGATGGTCCATTAAAAAATGTTCAATTATTACATACTTACAATAGTTACAAACAAAATGTGGAATTGGTCTTGTCACATATCCTGCTCTGTGAGTGTTAGATAAAGCTAAACATTTCACAATGATAAAATGCCCAAACAAATGTATCATTAGTTACTAAAAAAAAAATCATGTAAAATTCTGAAACTGATCTTTTGTCAGCTCAAGTTGATTAGCCTGCAAGAAATACACTTATAAACTTGCAAAAGAGCCACAAGTGATCATTATCAGCTACTATGATCTAATCTGTGACCAGAAGATTACTATGAACAAACTGCAGGAGTTAGACAAAAAATGTTTGACCTGGACTAAATAACATATTATTTCACAAACCAACACTATAAACACATGAGAACACATTGTTATTGTTATTGCAGGACTCATGGTTAGTGTTCTGTGACTGCCATCCTTCAGGTACCCAGTAGGCTGGAAAGAACCTTGTTTACTGTTATGACTGCATGCCAGGCTCGCTGAGGAACAAAAGAAATATTGCTTTCCAGCTTGGCCTTTTGGTATCCTTGGTCAACTGAAAAAGGATATTGTACTGTATGGGCAAATAAAAGAGAAATATGTAAATCTAGAAACATGATTTTCTTAAGATTTAATTAAATGTTTTTAAATTTATTTTTTTCCATGTGGTTCCAAAGAAGCAGATATGGGACTTACCTTAACAACTTGTAGACAACATCAAAACATGGATTCTCTGCATAATTGATTTAAATGCATGTGATGCCACAACTGGGCATGTCATCACTAAACATTTAGCATATACAATACTCTTCATTGTTGTAACATTCTACAGAAAGGCTCATTAATTGTCATTTATTCAATTTTATTGTCAATGTATTGTGAAAAACCTAATATCTGGTTTGGTGATCAGAAACATTTGCATTATGAATGAATAGCTCACATTGTACACAAAACTGAATATTTTTTGCATATTCCATACGCTGATTATATAAAACATTAACAAATCCTGTGCCTTATTATGATCCCTGATATATATGGATTACCAAAAACTTAATAAAATTGCAAAACCTGATGACTATCCTCTTCCTATGGTGGACATTGTATGGATACATCTTGTACCCATAAAATAACCGTTTTCATAACTCCCTCCGGCTTACATTCTTACTCTTTTATGAGTTTTTGGCTTGCGACCTTCCAAAGGTTGATGAATTGCATAGTGTCTGGTTTGGAAGGGTGTGTAGTTTATTTAGATGTCATTGTTTATAGTGACAGCTAGGATGTGATTCATGTTCAAGCTTTCTTTCAACATATGGTGGAAGCTGGCTTAACTGTGAATCTGTCTAAATGTGATTTTGCTAACAGCCACTGATACATACTTGGGGAAGGAGGTCTGTCAGGGTAGGGTGCACTCTTTGCATGCAAGTTGCTTGCAAAAAAAAAAGTTTTCCTACTCCATGCACTAAGATGGAGCTGATGAGTTTTATTGGACGTGCCGGCTACTACTGCAGTTTTTGCCCAAATTTTTCATCAGTGGTCTGTCCATTAATTAACTTTTTGAAAATCTCCGGTTAACTTTGAGTGGTCCCTATGTTGTCGACAAGCCTTTGAAAGCGTGAAATTACTGTTGTCTGCCGCACCTGTTTTAGCAGCACCACAGATTGATCAACCATTTAAAATTCAGGTTGATGCAAGCCAAGTGGGAGCAGGAGCCATTCTTATTCAAACTCATCAGGATGGTGTTGACCATCCAGTCAGCTATTTTTTGCAGAAATTTGACTCTTACAGCTAAATTATTCTGTTATTGAGAAAGAAGCACTTTTGTTCATCTGGGCCCTTCAACATTTTTATGTTTATGTTGGGGAAATGGACCCAGTGGTCATTTACTCTGATCATAACCAATAATCTTCATTCATTACAGAGTCCAAAGTCAACAACCGATTGTCTGGGCTGTTGCTAAGGCAGGTTTGCTATCTCTTCGTTTTTGTTTTGGTTGTTATTTATTTTGACGTTGTACATTCAAACACTTGCTGGTACTACACTTCATGTTCATACATTTGCATTCATGACTGATTCTGTTATCCCAGTTTTTTGTGTTAATAAATAGTTACTGCTTTAGAAATAGTTTGCAGATTTCTGAAAACTGAATTCAGTTCTGAAGCAGGTTGTCCAGGTTATTAATTACACAGGTGGATGTTGAACTGCTATGGCACTACTGCCTGTCACACCTCCTCCAGTGCCCACAGGATTACTGCCCTTCCTTCAGCCTTGCCAACATGCAACCAAAACCATACAGGCCTTCCAAGTGACTAAGGCTGTAGCAAGCCACGCTGGCTCCATTAATGCACGCTCAGTGGCACTGGTTCCATATGGCATAGATCAGCTGCAGGATCATCAGCTGGGTACCACCACTTAACATTTCACTCCTTTAACCCCAGAACACCCCTTGGTGGAAGAGCAGTGGCAGGGATGTCTTCTTGCCACCCCCTGCACCTAGACCATGGGTTACTACCCCAAGACTTTTCCTTTCCCCTCACCAAGAGCAAAAAGCTAATTTTATCTTCCTCTTCAGCCAGGTCTTTCAGGGCCTTCCACTGGTTTGCTCCAGTTACTCCCATATACCTCAGGAGGTGAACAGCTGGGGTTTTGAGGGAGGAACAAGGCTTGGAAGGTTGCACCATTAGCCCCTGTCATGAGCAGATTTGGGCATGGCTTTGCCATCAGCCTCAGACAGGAGCATGAATTGGGAGGCCATCCCATCGGCCTCAGGCATGAGCAGAGCATGGTCAGCCGTGTCGTTGGCCTCAGGCATGAGCAGAGCTTAGTTGCCTACGTCATAAGCCTCAGGTGTGAGCAGAGCTAGGTTGGCCATGTCATCAGCCTCAGGCACGAGCAGAGCTTGGTTGGCCATGTCGTTGGTCTCAGGTGTGAGCACAGCTTGGATGGCTGTGTTATCGGCCTCAGGCAGGAGCAGAACTTGGTGGGCTGTCTCTTCAGCCTCAGATTGGAACATGTCTCAGTGAGCCGTCTCGTAGGCCTCTGAGTGGAACATGTCTCGGTGGGCCAACTCACCAGCCTCTGGTGTGAACGTGGCTCAGTTGGCTGTCTGCTCAGCCTCAGACTAGAACATGTCTCGGTGGGCCATCTCACCAGCCTCTGGTGTGAACATTGCTCAGTGGACTGTCTCCTCAGCCTCAGACAGGAACATGGCATGGTAGGCCGTGCCATCGACTTCTGGCAGGAACATGGTTTTCAAGGCTGTGCCATCGACCTCAGAGAGAAACATGGCATGGGAGGCCGTGCCCTCGACCTCAGATGTGAGAAGGACTTGGTAGGTCATCTCGTCGTCTTCTGGTGTGAACAGCATTTGATAGGCTTTCTTGTCGGCTTCTGGTGTGAACAGGATTTGGTAGGATGTTCCGTCAACATCTAACTGGAACTGAACCCACGAGGTTGCCTCATTGACGGCTGTCAGGATCAATATCTGAATGGGTCTCACACTGGTGCTCAGGAGATGAGGTTGTCATGTTGACATTGGGCTGGAGCTCTGCAGGGTGGACCACCTCGTGGGTCTCTGACTGGGGCCCTGGAGTTGAGGTCGCCAAATTGGCCTCCAGCTGGTGCTCTGTAGGAAAGACCACCTTGTGGGTCTCAGGCTGGAGCTCTACAGATGAGACCACCACATTGACCTCCAGCTGGAGCTCGGCAGGTGGCTGGCTGGAGCTCTGGAGATAATGATAATGGCTCTTTATTTATCACATATATATATCCCATCATGCCAAGAAGTTGGTCAAAGCACAGGGTAAAGCCATAATAGCCACGATTTTTGCACACCTGGGGCAGAATGGTTAACAGTGGCAGCTTGGCAGCACCAGGGCCTGAGCCCCCGACCTTCCGATCAGTACCCCAGAGCCTGGCAGTGCTGGGGCTTGAACCTTCTGATCAGTGACACAAAGCCTTAACCAATAAAACACCACTGCCCCTGTGGCAGATGTGGAGGCCACCCAGTCAGCCTCTGGCTGGAGCTGGTCTGTGGAGCCCACCCTGTCAGACTGGGAGTGGAGTTGGGCTGTTGTTGAAATGTTGTGGAAATGTGGTGATTTTCATGGAAACCTGGCTCAACGGCAATAATATTGGTGTATGCACCAATATTACTTAAGCATATTCTGAAGCATGGAAATCCTTTACCCTCCCCCTCTCGGGGAAAATACACCCCCATTATCAAATATGTGAAGCCCTTAGTAAAAACTATAAAAGTGTGGCTAGAGCAGGGGTGGGCAATCTTATCCAGAAAGGGCCGGTGTGGGTGCAGGTTTTCATTCAAACCAAGCAGAAGCCACACCAGAATCTATTGAACGCCAAGATGAACTGATTAAACAAGTGGAATCAGGTTTACCTCCTGCTTGGTTGAAATGAAAACCTGCACCCACACCGGCCCTTTCCTGATGATTTCCCACGCCTGGGCTAGAGGGAGCAGAGGGATCTGCAAAAACTCTTTTCTGGAGCACATCAACATGTGTTGACACAGTCACTACATGTAAGAGAATTAAAACTTTCACTAATCTGAAGCCATGGATGAACAAAGAAATCTGCATCTAACTGAAGGTAAGAGATGCTGCTTTCAGGTCTGGAGACCAGGAAGCCTACAGCTCAATCAGGGCCAAACTGACAAGGGGAATCATGGAAGCCAAATAAGAGAATAAACTGAGGACAACTCGGCACATGTGGCAGGGCATCCAAACACTCACTGATTACAAACAGATCAACACTCCCCCCTCAATCAATGATGCCTCCCTCCCTGAAGAGCTCAACATCTCCTATGCTCACTTTGATCAGCGAAACACAGAACACAATATAAGGATTATAAGGATTCTACTATGATGAGGGCATTTCTATCCTCAACATGCGTAGGGTCAATCCTGTCAACATTGAGCAAGATAAAGCTGAATCTTGGTATCCCGTCTAGTCTCTACGAGAGACTGTTGGAGCTTATGGCAGCAGCAGCCAATGTCATACCATTGGGCCTATTGCACAGGAAACCGTTTCAGTAGTGGTTGAAAAGTTGGGAGTTTTGTCCTCAACCTCTGAGAGTAATCGGTGTCACACGGGGATTCCTACATGCTCTGAGAATTTGGAAGTGTCCCCAGTTTCTAGCCTTGGGTCACACTCTAGGTGTGTCCTTATCACAAGACAGTAATGACAGACACCTCTCTCATGGGCTGTGGCACGGTCACTGGAGTGGCCCTTACCTGGAGTGCCTAGAAATGCAGCCCATATTTCTAGCACTGAATTTTTTTCTTCCTCAATTGAGAGGTCACCATGTGTTGACAGACAACACAGTGGTGGTCTCATATATAGACCACCAGGGAGGATTATGTTTGCGGTCCCTGTTCAGGCAGGCACAACTAATTCTTCTCTGGGCAGAGGGAAAGTTTTTGTCAGTGACTGCAATGTACAGTCTGGGCTTGTGGGGGCAGACATACGGTCAAGCCAGGGGCTGAGGTCCAGTGGTTGGAGGCTCCATCCACAAGTGGTGGAGTCCATATGGCGGAGGTTTGGCCAAGCGGAAGTGGATGTGTTCACCTCTGAGGAGACAACAAACTGCCCGCTGTAGTTCCCCCTCACTGCTCCCGCACCATTAGGGCTGGACGCCATGGTGCACATGTGGCTTATGTCACATCTATATGCTTTTCCACTGATCGCTCTGCTCCCACAAGTTCTAGTGAGAGTTCGACAAGACAGTCTACGCCTGTTGTTAGTAGCACCTTATTGGTCAGCTCGAATATGGTTCTCAGAGACTATATGCTAGACAGCACACCTTGGGAGAGTCCCATCCACAGGGATCTACTGTCTCAATCCAGAGGGCTGATTTATCACCCTCAGCCGGAAATATGAAAACTGTGGGTCCCTTAGGGGCACCAGATCATAGATTCTGGTCTCACTGAGTTGTAGAGGTTGTAGAGACCATGTAGAATGCTAGAACGCTATCCACGACGAAATTGTTTGCACTCAAGTGGCAACTTTTTGTCTTGTGGTGTGAGGAATGTCAGCTAAACCTAGCAAACTGTGCAATAGCTACAGTCCTGGAGTTCTTACAAGGATGATTTCAGCAGAGTTGGCTCCTCCTACAATCAGGGTCTACGTGGCCGCCATTTCGGCCAGCCACGTCCCTATTGATGTAGCCTCTGTGGGTCAAGATCCTCTAAATTTAAGGGTTATGCATAATATCAGGCAGCTGAAGCACATATGCAGACCACGCATATTTTCCTGGGACCTTTCTGTGGTCCTGGAAGGTCTGTCAGGTGCTGTATTTGGGCATGCCTGTGAATTTCGTCTTCACTTCAGATATTAGAGGCTGACAGCGCAATTCACAGGTATCGTTTATATATCACGCAACATGCTTAACTGCCACGTCACCTGGCATGATGTTACTCAAGCTTCAGATACCGGTCATGCACGAGGGCACTTCCCACAGCGTTCAGCTAACGCATTGTCTCCTTCCCTTCTCATGGAACAGGATTACATGCGTAACCCAGAGGTTTTCACTGCTTTTCAGAATTCATCAGAATGAATCAGTTTTCGTGGGGACAGCACTGTGGCTTTGATAAATTCATAATAATTTTCAAGAGGTTCAAAATCTTTGAAAATTATTTGGAGGTGCCCTGTGGGATAGCATTTCTTGGCCTTACAAAAGGGGTACAAACTTGTAAAGTCGAAATATCAGTCCTTTTAGCAGCATTCCAAACACACTCCTAAAATGGTGTATCTAAATGAGTCGAGTTTGGTGTGATGTATGAATTCGTCGCGATAGTTCATGCAAGCCTCCTGGAGCAAAATGATGTCATTCATGCAATACATAGCAAATTCTTTTTATTTTTTAAATCAAACACCTTACCCAATACTGTAACATACCACTCATCAAACAAAGCCCTCTCTTTGTCCCTGAAGAGTTCAGCATCTTCTATGCTTACTTTGATCAGGGAAACACAGAACACAAGACCATCAAAGTCGAGCTTCCATCCAGTGACCTGCTGCTCACACTATGATCATGAGCATCAGTGATGTGTGCTCTACCCTGAGCAGAGTGAACACACACAAAGCTGCTGGCCCAGATAACACTCCGGGCCATGTGCTCAAGGCCCATGCAGAACAACGGGCTGAGTTCTTCATGTACTTTTTCAACCCATCCCTAGCCCAAGCAGTGGTTCTGACCTACTTCATAACAGCAACAATTGTGCTGGTGCTGAAAAATGCCATGGCCACAACCTTCAACAACCTCTGTCTTGTGTCCTTCACACCTATTATCGCACAGTATTTTTGAGAGTTTGATCCTTTGCCATCTACAATCCTGTATTAGTTTGCCTACTGCCCCAACATGTCAACAGAGGATGCCAACAGAGGATGGCACTAAACTCAACCCTGGACAATAGCAACTTCTACATTAGGCTATTTATTAGGGTAATGTAGTAGATGCTATTAAGCTATTTGTTTATAGTTATGCTTTGCCTTTAACACTGTTAACCTTTCCAAATTGATCTTCAAGTTTACTGACCTTGGCATAAGAAACTCCCCCTGTAACTGGACCCTGGACTTATGCAATAACACTTACTCACAGACTGCAGTCTGTTGGGTTTGAAAACCACATTGTCCCCTACCCTAGTACTGAGCACTGGCATCCCACAAGGCTATGCGTGTTTAGCCTCTCCACTAATCACTGTCCACCCATGACCAGTGGTAATCCTGATAGCAGAAATTATGAGACAGTCTACATAGTGGAGGTTGAGCACCTGGAAATGGGGTTTACTGACAACAGCCTGTCCCTCATCACCCAAAAAACAAAGGAGTTCATTGTGGATTACTCGTGGATAAAGAGGAGCCACACACACCCCTATCTGGTACTGAGGTAGAGTGGGTGGCTGGTTTTAAATTCCTGGCCATTTGCTTGTCACATTAGCTGCCACCCTCACAGTTTCTTTGCACTTTACACTAAATGACAAAAGTTAAATTTAATCTAATCTAGATGTTCTGTAGGTTTGTATAATTTACAACTTTTATTAAAGGTGGAGTGCAGTTAATTATCTGATGTTGGCTATATGGATAAGCTCTGCAATCCTGGGTAACAGGCCTTCATGTAAACTAAATATGCATGGATTAGTTTGTCAACCAAAATAACTGGTAGAGCTTTAAACTGCTCCTAGATGCTTACATTCATTACCATAAGTAAATCAATATCACTTTTCCTTTAAATTTTTTGGTTAAATGCCACATGTTGGTTGATATGGGGAAAAATTATCCAATTTGAAAACGATATTTTAATGGGTGTATATTGCACTGTATGTGTTCAAAAAAGGCCATTATCTAGATACCATATAAACTGAATGAGAAACCATGTAGTACATGGACAGGACATTTGACATAAAGGATATATATATATATATATATATATATATATATATATATATATATATATATATATATATATATATATTTCATTGCTTTTGGCTATGCACAATTTGTCAGCCATCTTCTATTCTATCCATCAATTCAATACCAATATTAGTACAGAAATGACAGGAATATAACCATGGCATTTTAGCAGGTATTATGCAGAATGCAAATTAATGAGATCATGCATATGTGTAAAAACCACACCTTAACATCTTGTTATTGTGGCAGGATTATAAAAAGCCTAGAGGTCAAGGTGGTTTTGGAGAGAAGAGAATGAGTTTCTTGCACACATGGCTTCTGTTCACTCAGGTGAGAGCAGCTGATCCTCCCTGCACAATACAAGGGCTGCCAAATGCTCCTCAACTCAGTAAAGATGGAGATGTACTGATTGGTGGGATCTTTTCTTTCCACAACAAATGGGACCAGCCACCACAAACATTCACATCAGGGCCCAAGCAAGGTGAATGCACAAGGTGAGGGGGCATAAATTAAGTTATATTAAAAACATTAATCCCAAATTATTTGCATCATAAATTTTACAAAACGTATCTGATTTATGATGTGTTTTATATTCTTTTTGTCTACAGTTTGAACCTCAGAGAATTTCAAAATGCACAAACAATGGTATTTGCCATTGAGGAAATCAATAACAGAACCAATATTCTTCCTGGCATAAATTTGGGTTATAAAATCTATGATACATGTGGATCAGTTGAAATGACCACAAGAGCCTCCTTGTCCTTAGTAAATGGCCATGGAGAAACAAATTCAGTGGTCTGCTCAAAACCTGAAACAGTTCAAGCAATCATAGGGCAAACATCGTCTACCCCCACTATTGCCATATCTGCAACAGTGGGACCTTTGCACATTCCTGTGGTAATCTTTTTTTTTCTAAAATCAAATGCATTAAACTGAAATTATAACATTTGATTTGCATGTTATGCACGAAATTTGTATTGATTCTCATGAAATGAAAAGTGTTAATCTCTCTCTCTCTCTCTCTCTCTCTCTATATATATATATATATATATATATATATATGTGTGTGTGTGTGTGTGTGTGTGTGTGTGTGTGTGTGTTAATGTCTATGTATATATATTTATAATTATTATTGGTTTTTTTTTTGTTTTTTTAATGGAATACATTTAATACAGGTTAGTCACTTTGCATCATGTGCATGCCTTAGTGATAGAAAAAAACATCCGTCTTTCTTCAGAACTGTTCCCAGTGATTATTTCCAGAGCAGAGCCTTGGCAAAGCTGGTCAAATATTTTGGGTGGACCTGGGTAGGGGCCCTATGCAGTGATAATGACTATGGGAATAATGGCATAAATGAATTTATCAGTGCTGCCAAAAAAGAAGGAATCTGTGTTGAGTATTCCAAGGCCTTTTTTAAGACAGACCCCAGAGAAAAAATTCTGAAAATAGTTGAGATTATCAAGGCTTCAACCTCCAAAGTTATTGTAGCTTTTGTTGCATACTCTGACTTTGGGTTTCTTCTGAGAGAAATGGCCTTACAGAACATGACTGGGTTTCAGTGGATTGGAAGTGAGTCCTGGATCTCAGATTTTAACACTGCCAATGCTGAATGGCAGCATGTTCTTAAAGGGTCTGTGGGTTTTGCTATCCCAAAAGCTAAAATCAATGGTCTTGGGGAATTTCTGACTAGGCTTAATCCAACTTCTGATATAGCTATTTACAAAGAGTTGTGGGAGACAATATTTCAGTGTAAACTTTCTACACAAGAAAATGTTGAGATGAAACAATTGTGCAAAAGCAACGAAAGTCTCACTCAAGTTCAAAACCTTTATACAGATGTTTCAGACTTAGGACTTGCAAATAATGTTTATAAGGCTGTGTATGCTGTGGCTTATGCCCTGCATAGCAGTTATGGATGTTCACAGAGAGACAGTGGACAAGGTGCTGATTTGTGTACAAACCTTGCAGATAACCAGCAACCGTGGAAGGTAAGTGTAACAAAATATCCTGGTGGAAAAATTTATTTTTATATTCATAAATGAAGAGTATGCAATGTTTCCTTTAGATCGTGAGTGAGTTGAAGAAAATCCATTTCACCACTGCAGCAGGAGAGGATGTATACTTTGATGAGAATGGAGACCCAGCAGCGAGGTATGATGTGCTGAACTGGCAGCAAGGCAAAGATGGTAAAACAGTATTTGTTAAAGTGGGTTTCTATGATGCGTCTCTGCAAACACACCTTCAGCTAACATTTAACAACAACAGTATAGCCTGGGTCCACAACAAACCACAGGTAAACAACAGCTATATGAACAGATAATATGTACAATAAATATTTTAGAAATTTATCAATAAAACCATACAATAAAAAATGGTTTTCAGGTGCCAGTTTCTGTGTGCAGTCACAGTTGTCCCCCAGGCAGAAGGAAGGCTGTACAGAAAGGAAGACCAATCTGCTGCTTTGACTGTATACCATGTGCAGAGGGGGAAATCAGTAATATAACAGGTATAATGAATAGTGGTTTGCATCAGTAATGTAGACAATATAATTCATTTTAATTACCTAAAATGATATTAATTTTCTTTTTCTTTAGATTCTATTACTTGCATCAAGTGCCCTCCTGATCTGTGGTCTAATGACAAGAAAACTATCTGTGTCTTAAAGCTGGTGGAATTCCTGTCATTTGCAGAAATAATGGGAATCATTCTTGTATCATTTTCTTTGTTAGGAGTAACTTTCACCATCTGCATTGCAGCCATTTTCTTTAAACACAAGGACACACCAATTGTTAGAGCAAATAATTCTGAACTGAGCTTCTTGCTACTTTTTTCACTAACTCTCTGTTTCCTCTGTTCACTTACTTTTATTGGTGAGCCCTCAGACTGGTCCTGTATGCTGCGCCACACAGCATTTGGGATCACCTTTGTTCTCTGTATCTCCTGCCTTTTGGGGAAAACCGTAGTGGTGTTAATGGCCTTCAGGGCTACACTTCCAGGTAGTGATGTCATGAAATGGTTTGGGCCTCAACAGCAGAGACTGAGTGTTCTCGCCTTGACTCTTGTACAGGTCGTTATTTGTGCACTTTGGTTAAAAATATCCCCTCCTTTTCCATACAATAATATGAACTACTACAGTGAAAAGATTATATTAGAATGTAATGTAGGTTCAGCTATAGGTTTTTGGGCCGTACTGGGTTATATAGGACTCCTAGCTCTTTTGTGTTTTATTTTGGCTTTTCTGGCTCGGAAGCTGCCTGACAATTTCAATGAAGCCAAATTCATCACATTCAGCATGCTCATATTCTGTGCAGTTTGGATCACCTTTATTCCTGCTTATGTCAGCTCTCCTGGAAAATTCACTGTAGCTGTAGAGATATTTGCCATTTTAGCTTCAAGCTTTGGCTTGCTATTTTGCATATTTGTACCAAAGTGTTATATAATCATACTGAAACCAGAAAAGAATACTAAAAAGCAAATGATGGCTAAAGTACCTGAAAAATGAATTTAGCCGACTAGATATTCACGAATAATAGGATCTGTTTAAATTATGTAACCTATGTAAAGAACATGTATTAACTTACATGAAAGCTTTCAAATAGATTAGTATAAAGATGATTTTTTTCAAAACTGTGGTAAATAAACTGGGATCGTTTGCCTGATGTTGCAGTACAATTTACATATGGTTAGTTGTTAGTGCAAGAAGTATGGTGATATAACAAGTGTCTGTTTTCACATAGCTTTTCAGACATTTTCTTCCCCCACAACATTTTCTTTTTTCTTTAAATTATGTATGTAATCTTAAGCCAAAAAGAGACTCTGCTTGGGCCACACTTTTCCATAATATGTGAAATAGAAGACATGACAAATCACACACTAAACACATCACATTTGTAAGTGCACTGTCAAAGTTCAATCATCATCAAAAGTAGCTGTACCCATGCAGGATAAGGGGCCACCTTTTAACCTTGTGGTTTAACATTACTGTGTAGAAAACTGGCAGAATGCAGTGTTGTAAATTTGACAAATTCAGCAACTTTACCCTGTCCAAAAATATGTATATACCCCAAAATCAGAGTTTGCACTATTTTATTGTAGATGTAACCTGTAATAAACCAGAGAAAAGGCAAATAAAATATTTCTTCACAGTTTTTCTGTGTGTGTACACACAACTGTCTAAATAACAATTCCCAGCCCAAAATATTAGCAGGTAGGTTTATTGACTATGCTAAATTGCTTTAGATATCTGTGTGAGAGTGTGTGTGTGTGTGTGTGTGTGTGTGAGAGAGAGAGAGAGAGTGTGCGTGCGTGCGCACATGGCGCCCCCTAATGGATGGCATTCCAATTGGGCATATTTGTTCTTAAGTCCAGTATTCCTGGGGTAGACTCTGTATTCACAAACAATATATATTCAGTGATCTTTTTTATTTATTGCCTGTGGCTATGCACAATTTGACAACCATCCTATACTCCCACCATCAACTGAAAAGGAACCATCACAGGACCACTGCTGGTCAGAGGTTATTTTTCATGCTATATTTAGTACAGAAATTACACTAATATGATGTGGCATTTCAGTGGGTGTTGTGTAGGATGCAAAGTAATGAGGTAATGCATATGCATAAGTAAAGCCCACTTTTAGTATCTAGTTAATTTGGAACCTAAAAAGGCTTCTATAAAAGCCTAGAGGTAAAGGCTTTGTTTTTGGAGATATGAGAATGAGTTTCTTGCATACGTGGCTTCTATTCACTCAGGTTAGAGCAGCTGATCCTCCATGCAGTGTACAAGGGCTGCCCAATCCTCCTCAACTCAGCAAAGATGGGGATGTACTGATTGGTGGGATCTTTTCCATCCACAGCAAATGGAACCAGCCAGGACAAACATTCACATCAGGACCTCAGAAAGGAGAATGCACAAGGTGAGGGTCAATAGGGAAATTTCTATCTAAAGTAGGTTATATCATAAAAAAAGGTTACATCATAAAATGTACAAAATTCTTTGTGAAATTGCTTATGATTTAAATATTTTTTCCTACAGTTTGAATCTCATAGAATTTAAAACTGTACAAACAATGTTATTTTCCATTGAGGAAATCAACAACAGAACCGATATTCTTCCTGGCATCATTTTGGGTTATAAAATCTATGATACCTGTGGATCAGTTGAAATGACCACAAGAGCCTCATTGTCCTTAGTAAATGGTGAAAAAAATAAAACTTCAGTGTCCTGCTCTAAAACTGAAACAGTTCAAGCAATCATAGGACAATCATCATCTACCCCCACTATTGCCATATCTGCTACAGTGGGACCTTTACACATACCTGTGGTAAATCACCTGTCTTCTGATATCAAATTATAAGCATACATTTCCCTGAAATATATACATTTGCATTACATGTTATGTAGGCTATTGTTATTCTGAGAAAATGAAAAGGAAGTAAAGCCAAGTGTTCTTATCTATAGTTTATATGTTAACCATATAACTCTATTACAGGTCAGTCATTTTGCGTCATGTGCATGCTTAAGTGACAAAAAAAACCATCCATCTTTCTTCAGAACTGTTCCCAGTGATTATTTCCAGAGCAGAGCTTTGGCAAAGCTGGTCAAATATTTTGGATGGACCTGGGTAGGGGCCCTATGCAGTGATAATGACTATGGGAATAATGGCATTAATGAATTTATCAGTGCTGCCAAAAAAGAGGGAATCTGTGTTGAGTATTCCAAGGCCTTTTTTAAGACAGACCCCAGAGAAAAAATTCTGAAAATAGTTGAGATTATCAAGGCTTCAACCTCCAAAGTTATTGTAGCTTTTGTCTCATACTCTGACATGGGGGTTCTTTTAAAGGAAATGGCCTTACAGAACATGACTGAGTTTCAGTGGATTGGAAGTGAGTCCTGGATCTCAGATTTAAACACTGCCAATGCTGAATGGCAGCATGTTCTTAAAGGGTCTGTGGGTTTTGCTATACCAAAAGCCAAAATCAATGGTCTTGGGGAATTTCTGACTAAGCTTAATCCAGCTTCTGATATAGCTATTTACAAAGAGTTGTGGGAGACAATATTTCAGTGCAAACTTTCAACAGAAGAAAATGTTGAGATGAAACAATTGTGCAAAAGCAACGAAAGTCTCACTCAAGTTCAAAACCTTTATACAGATGTTTCAGACTTACGAATTGCAAATAATGTTTATAAGGCTGTGTATGCTGTGGCTTATGCCCTGCATAGCAGTTATGGATGTTCACAGAGGGACAGTGGACAAGGTGCTGATGTGTGTACAAACCTTGCAGATAACCAGCAACCTTGGAAGGTAATTGTAACAGGATAGACTCATGAAAGATATATTCACACTTATATTCATACTTATATTCATAACTGAAGAGTATGCAATGCTTCCTTTAGATAGTGAATGAGTTGAAGAAAATCCATTTCACCACTAAAGCAGGAGAGGATGTATTCTTTGATGAGAATGGAGACCCAGCAGCGAGGTATGATGTGCTGAACTGGCAGAAAGGCAAAGACGGTAAAACAGTATTTGTTAAAGTGGGTTTCTATGATGCGTCTCTGCAAACACACCTTCAGCTAACATTTAACAACAACAGTATAGCCTGGGCCCATAACAAACCACAGGTAAACAACAGCTATATGAACAGATAATATGTACAATAAATATTTCAGAAATTTATCAATAAAACCATACAATAAAAAATGGTTTTCAGGTGCCAGTTTCTGTGTGCAGTCACAGTTGTCCCCCAGGCACAAGGAAGGCTGTGCAGAAAGGAAGACCAATCTGCTGCTTTGACTGTATACCATGTGCAGAGGGGGAAATCAGTAATATAACAGGTATAATGAATATTGGTTTAGATCAGTAATGTAGACAATAGAATTCATTTTAATTACCTAAACTGATATTAATTTTCTTTTTCTTTAGATTCTATTACTTGCATCAAGTGCCCTCCTGATCTGTGGTCTAATGACAAGAAAACTATCTGTGTCTTAAAGCTGGTGGAATTCCTGTCATTTGCAGAAATAATGGGAATCATTCTTGTATCATTTTCTTTGTTAGGAGTATCTTTCACCATCTGCATTGCAGCCATTTTCTTTAAACACAAGGACACACCAATTGTTAGGGCAAATAATTCTGAACTGAGCTTCTTGCTGCTTTTTTCACTAACTCTCTGTTTCCTCTGTTCACTTACTTTTATTGGTGAGCCCTCAGACTGGTCCTGTATGCTGCGCCACACAGCATTTGGGATCACCTTTGTTCTCTGTATCTCCTGCCTTTTGGGGAAAACCGTAGTTGTGTTAATGGCCTTCAGGGCTACACTTCCAGGTAGTGATGTCATGAAATGGTTTGGGCCTCAACAGCAGAGACTGAGTGTTCTCGCCTTGACTCTTGTACAGGTCATTATTTGTGCACTTTGGTTAAAAATATCCCCTCCTTTTCCATACAATAATATGAACTACTACAGTGAAAAGATTATATTAGAATGTAATGTAAGCTCAGCTGTAGGTTTTTGGGCCGTGCTGGGTTATATAGGACTCCTAGCTCTTTTGTGTTTTATCTTTGCTTTTCTGGCCCGGAAGTTGCCTGACAATTTCAATGAAGCCAAATTCATCACATTCAGCATGCTCATATTCTGTGCAGTTTGGATCACCTTTATTCCTGCTTATGTCAGCTCTCCTGGAAAATTCACTGTAGCTGTAGAGATATTTGCCATTTTAGCTTCAAGCTTTGGCTTGCTAATCTGCATATTTGTTCCAAAGTGTTATATAATCATACTGAAACCAGGTAAAAATACTAAAAAGCAAATGATGGGTAAAGCACCTGCAAAATGAATTTAGCTGCCTAGATATTCACTAATAATAGGATCTGTTTAAATTATGTAACCTATGTAAAGAACATGTATTAACTTACATGAAAGCTTTCAAATGGATTAGTATAAAGATGAATCTTTTCAAAACTGTGGTAAATAAACTGGAATCGTTTGCCTGATGTTGCAGTACCATTTACATATGGTTAGTTGTTAATGCAAGAAGTATGGTGACATAACCAGTGTGTGTTTTCACATAGCTTTTCAGACATTTTCTTCCACCACAAAATTTTCTTCTTTTTTTTTTTTTTAAATTATGTTTGTTCCCATCTTAAGCCATAAAGAGGCTCTGCTTGGGCCACGCTTTTCCATAATCTATGAAATAGAAGATATGTCAAACCACACACTACATACATCACATTTGTAAATGCACTGTCAAAGTTCAATCATCATCAAAAGTAGCTGTACCCATGCAGGATAAGGGGCCGATTTTCTAATCTTGTGGTTTAACATTACTGTGTACAAAACTGGCAGATTGCAGTGTTGTATATTTGACAAATGCAACAACTTTACCCTCTCTAAATATATGGATATGCCCGAAAATCTGACTTTGCACATTTTATTGCAGATGTAACCTGTAATAAACCAGAGAAAAGGCAAATAAAATATTTCTTCACATTTTTTTTCTATGTGTGTGCACACAACTGTCTAAACAACAATTCCCAGCCCAAAATATTAGCAGGTAGGTGTATTGGCTGTGCTAAATTGCTTTAGATGGGTTGCGTGCGCGTGTGTGTGCACGCGTGTGTGCGCACATGGCGCCCCCTAATGGATGGCATTTCAATCTGGCATATTTTTGCCATTAGTCCAGTATTCCTGAGATAGACTATGGACCCATGAACAATATATATTCACTTATCAGTTTTTATTTTTTATTTATAGAATGCACATGGTGAGGGGGCATGAATTAAGTTATATTAAAACGTATTCCTAAATTATTTGCATCATAAAATTTACAAAACGTATCTGATTTATGTTGTGATTTATATTCTTTTTGTCTACAGTTTGAGCCTCAGAGAATTTCAAAATGCACAAACAATGGTATTTGCCATTGAGGAAATCAATAACAGAACCGATATTCTTCCTGGCATCAATTTGGGTTATAAAATCTATGATACATGTGGATCAGTTGAAATGACCACAAGAGCCTCATTGCCCTTAGTAAATGTCCATGGAGAAACGAATTCAGTGATCTGCTCAAAACCGGAAACAGTTCAAGCAATCATAGGGCAAACATCGTCTACCCCCACTATTGCCATATCTGCAACAGTGGGACCTTTACACATTCCTGTGGTAATCTTTTTTTAATTTTTTTCTAAACTCAAATTATACACATGCATTAAACTGAAATTATTACATTTGATTTGCGTGTAATGCAGGAAATTTGTATTGATCACATGGAATAATTATACATATATATATATATATATATATATATATATATATATATATATATATATATATATATATATATATATATATATAATTCATTATTTTTTAATGGAATGCATTTATTACAGGTCAGTCACTTTGCCTCATGTGCATGCTTAAGTGACAGAAAAAAACATCCATCGTTCTTCAGAACTGTTCCCAGTGATTATTTCCAGAGCAGAGCCTTGGCAAAGCTGGTCAAATATTTTGGATGGACCTGGGTAGGGGCCCTATGCAGTGATAATGACTATGGGAATAATGGCATTAATGAATTTATCAGTGCTGCCAAAAAAGAGGGAATCTGTGTTGAGTATTCAAAGGCATTTTTAAAGACAGACCCCAGAGAAAAACTTCTGAAAATAGTTGAGATTATCAAGGCTTCAACCTCCAAAGTTATTGTAGCTTTTGTCTCATACACTGACTTTGGGTTTCTTCTGAGAGAAATGGCCTTACAGAACATGACTGGGTTTCAGTGGATTGGAAGTTCGTCCTGGATCTCAGATTTGTATACTGCCAATGCTGAATGGCAGCATGTTCTTAAAGAGTCTGTGGGTTTTGGTATCCCAAAAGCTAAAATCACTGGCCTTGGGGAATTTCTGACTAAGCTTAATCCAATTTCTGATATTGCTCTTTACAGAGAGTTGTGGGAGACAGTATTTCAGTGTAAACTTTCAACAGAAGAAAATGTTGAGATGAAACAATTGTGCAAGAGCAACGAAAGTCTCACTCAAGTTCAAAACCTTTATACAGATGTCTCAGAGTTACGATTTGCAGATAATGTTTACAAGGCTGTTTATGCTGTGGCATATGCTCTGCATAGCAGTTATGGATGTTCACAGAGGGACAATGGACAAGGTGCTGATTTGTGTACAAACCTTGCAGATAACCAGCAACCGTGGAAGGTAAGTGTAACAAAATATCCTGGTGGAAAATTTTATTTTTATATTTATAAATGAAGAGTATGCAATGTTTCCTTTAGATCGTGAATGAGTTGAAGAAAATCCATTTCACCACTGCAGCAGGAGAGGATGTATACTTTGATGAGAATGGAGACCCAGCAGCGAGGTATGATGTGCTGAACTGGCAGCAAGGCAAAGATGGTAAAACAGTATTTGTTAAAGTGGGTTTCTATGATGCGTCTCTGCAAACGCACCGTCAGCTGTCATTTAACAATAACAGTATAGCCTGGGCCCACAACAAACCACAGGTAAACAACAGCTATATGAACAATAAATATTTCAGAAATTTATCAATAAAACCATACAATAAAAAATGGTTTTCAGGTGCCAGTTTCTGTGTGCAGTCACAGTTGTCCCCCAGGCACAAGGAAGGCTGTGCAGAAAGGAAGATCAATCTGCTGCTTTGACTGTATACCATGTGCAGAGGGGGAAATCAGTAATATAACAGGTATAATGAATATTGGTTTAGATCAGTAATGTAGACAATAGAATTCATTTTAATTACCTAAACTGATATTAATTTTCTTTTTCTTTAGATTCTATTACTTGCATCAAGTGCCCTCCTGATCTGTGGTCTAATGACAAGAAAACTATCTGTGTCTTAAAGCTGGTGGAATTCCTGTCATTTGCAGAAATAATGGGAATCATTCTTGTATCATTTTCTTTGTTAGGAGTATCTTTCACCATCTGCATCGCAGCCATTTTCTTTAAACACAAGGACACACCAATTGTTAGGGCAAATAATTCTGAACTGAGCTTCTTGCTACTTTTTTCACTAACTCTCTGTTTCCTCTGTTCACTTACTTTTATTGGTGAGCCCTCAGACTGGTCCTGTATGCTGCGCCACACAGCATTTGGGATCACCTTTGTTCTCTGTATCTCCTGCCTTTTGGGGAAAGCCGTAGTTGTGTTAATGGCCTTCAGGGCTACACTTCCAGGTAGTGATGTCATGAAATGGTTTGGGTCTCAACAGCAGAGACTGAGTGTTCTCGCCTTGACTCTTGTACAGGTCATTATTTGTGCACTTTGGTTAAAAATATCCCCTCCTTTTCCATACAATAATATGAACTACTACAGTGAAAAGATTATATTAGAATGTAATGTAAGCTCAGCTATAGGTTTTGGGGCTGTGATGGGTTATATAGGACTCATAGCTCTTTTGTGTTTTATCTTTGCTTTTCTGGCCCGGAAGCTGCCTGACAATTTCAATGAAGCCAAATTCATCACATTCAGCATGCTCATATTCTGTGCAGTTTGGATCACCTTTATTCCTGCTTATGTCAGCTCTCCTGGAAAATTCACTATAGCTGTAGAGATATTTGCCATTTTAGCTTCAAGCTTTGGCTTGCTATTTTGCATATTTGTTCCAAAGTGTTATATAATCATACTGAAATCAGAAAAGAATACTAAGAAGCAAATGATGGGCAAAGCACCTGAAAAATGAATATAGCTGCCTAGATATTCACGAATAATAGGATCTGTTTAAATTATGTAACCTATGTAAAGAACATGTATTAACTTACATGAAAGCTTTCAAAATAGATTAGTATAAAGATGAATCTTTTCAAAACTGTGGTAAATAAACTGGAATCATTTGCCTGATGTTGCAGTACCATTTACATATGGTTAGTTGTTAGTGCAAGAAGTATGGTGACATAACCAGTGTGTGTTTTCACATAGCTTTTCAGACATTTTCTTCCACCACAAAATTTTCTTTTTTCTTTAAATTACGTCAGTTCCCATCTTAAGCCATAAAAAGGCTCTGCTTGGGTCACGCTTTTTAATAATCTATGAAATAGAAGATATGTCAAACCACCCACTACATACATCACATTTGTAAGTGCACTGTCAAAGTTCAGTCATCATCAAAAGTAGCTGTACCCATGCAGGATAAGGGGCCGATTTTCTAACCTTGTGGTTTAACATTACTGTGTACAAAACTGGCAGAATGCAGTGATGTATGTTTGACAAATTCAGCAACTTTACCCTCTCCAAAAATATCGATATGCCACAAAATCTGACTTTGCACCATTTTATTGTAGATGTAACCTGTAATAAACCAGAGAAAACGCAAATAAAATATTACTTCACATTTTTTCTGTGTGTACACACAACTGTCTAAATATCAATTCCCAGCCCAAAATATTAGCAGGTAGGTGTATAGGCTATGCTAAAATGCTTTAGATATGTGTGTGTGTGTGTGTGTGTGTGTGTGTGTGTGTGTGTGTGTGTGTGTGCGTGCGTGCGTGCGTGCGTGCGCACATGGTCGGCCTAACGAATGGCATTCCAATTGGGCATATTTTTTCTGAAGTCCAGTATTCCTGGGATAGACTCTGGACTCACAAACAATATATATTCACTGACCTTTTTTATTTATTGCCTGTGGCTATGCACAATTTGACAACCATCCTATACTCCCACCATCAACTGAAAAAGAACCATCAGAGGACCACTGCTGATCAGAATTTATTTTTCATACTAATTTTAGGACAGAAATTACACTGATATGATGTGGCATTTCAGTGGGTGTTGTGTAGGATGCAAAGTAATTAGGTAATGCATATGCATAGGTAAAGCCCACTTTTAGTATCTAGTTAATTTGGAACCTAAAAAGGCTTCTATAAAAGCCTAGAGGTAAAGGATTTGTTTTTGGAGATATGAGAATGAGTTTCTTGCACACATGGCTTCTATTCACTCAGGTTAGAGCAGCTGATCCCCCATGCAGTGTACAAGGGCTGCCCAATCCTCCTCAACTCAGCAAAGATGGAGATGTACTGATTGGTGGGATCTTTTCCATCCACAGCAAATGGAACCAGCCAGGACAAACATTCACATCGGGACCCCAGAAAGGAGAATGCACAAGGTGAGTAGCAATAGGAAAAAATCTATACAAAGTAGGTTATATCATAAAAACAACAACAACAACAAAAAAATATATATTACATGATAAAATGTACAAAATACTTTCTGAAATTGATTATGATTTAAATATGTTTTCCCTACAGTTTGAATCTCATAGAATTTAAAACTGTACAAACAATGTTATTTTCCATTGAGGAAATCAACAACAGAACTGATATTCTTCCTGGCATCAGTTTGGGTTATAAAATCTATGATACCTGTGGATCAGTTGAAATGACCACAAGAGCCTCATTGTCCTTAGTAAATGGTGAAGAAAAAAAAACTTCAGTGTCCTGCTCTAAAATTGAAACAGTTCAAGCAATCATAGGAGAATCATCATCTACCCCCACTATTGCCATATCTGCTACAGTGGGACCTTTACACATACCTGTGGTAAATCACCTGTCTTTTGATATCAAATTATAAGCATACATTTCCCTGAAATATATACATTTGCATTACATGTTATGTAGGCTATTGTTATTCTCATGAAATGAAAAGGACACAAATCCTAGAGTTATTATCTATAGTTTATATGTTAACCATATAACTCTGTTACAGGTCAGTCACTTTGCATCATGTGCATGCCTAAGTGACAGAAAAAAATATCCATCATTCTTCAGAACTGTTCCCAGTGATTATTTCCAGAGCAGAGCTTTGGCAAAGCTGGTCAAACATTTTGGATGGACATGGGTAGGGGCCCTATGCAGTAATAATGATTATGGGAATAATGGCATAAATGAATTTATCAGTGCTGCCAAAAAAGAGGGAATATGTGTTGAGTATTCAAAGGCCTTTTTTAAGACAGACCCCAGAGAAAAAATTCTGAAAATAGTTGAGATTATCAAGGCTTCAACCTCCAAAGTTATTGTAGCTTTTGTTGCAAACACTGACTTTGGGATTCTTTTAAAGGAAATGGCCTTACAGAACATGACTGGGTTTCAGTGGATTGGAAGTGAGTCTTGGATTTCTGATATAAACCCAGCCAATGCTGAATGGCAGCATGTTCTAAAAGGGTCTTTGGGTTTTGCTATCCCAAAAGCTGAAATCACTGGTCTTGGGGAATTTCTGACTAAGCTTAATCCAGCTTCTGATATAGCTATTTACAAAGAGTTGTGGGAGACAGTATTTCAGTGTAAACTTTCAACACAAGAAAATGTTGAGATGAAACAATTGTGCAAAAGCAACGAAAGTCTCACTCAAGTTAAAAACCTTTATACAGATGTTTCAGACTTACGACTTGCAAATAATGTTTACAAGGCTGTGTATGCTGTGGCTTATGCCCTGCATAGCAGTTATGGATGTTCACAGAGGGACAGTGGACAAGGTGCTGATGTGTGTACAAACCTTGCAGATAACCAGCGACCGTGGAAGGTAAGTGTAACAAAATAGACTTGTAAAAAAACATGTTCACACTTATATTCATACTTCTGTACATAACTGAAGAGTATGCAATGCGTCCTTTAGATAGTGAATGAGTTGAAGAGAATCCATTTCACCACTAAAGCAGGAGAGGATGTATTCTTTGATGAGAATGGAGACCCAGCAGCGAGGTATGATGTGCTGAACTGGCAGCAAGGTAAAGATGGTAAAACAATGATTGTTAAAGTGGGCTTCTATGATGCCTCTCTGCAAACACACCGTCAGCTGTCATTTAACAACATCAATATATCCTGGTCCCTAAACAAGGTAAACAACAATATCTATACCAACAGAATATGTTCATACAGATTTTGTATTGTATGTTTATATATGCAGTATATTATTATTACATATACACAATAAATAATGGTTATCAGAAAATACTTATTACATATATGCAATATGTAATGCTTTGCAGGTGCCAGTCTCTGTGTGTAGTCCGAGCTGTCCACCGGGCACCAGGAAGGCTGTGCAGAAAGGAAGGGCAATCTGCTGCTTTGACTGTATACCATGCGCAGAGGGGGAAATAAGTAACATAACAGGTATGATGAATAGTGTTTTTAATAATGCACAGAGGAACCAAAAAAATACAATGCAAAATGCACATTACAATCTTGAATGAATTTAATAGTCAAATTGACATTCATTTTCTCTTCTTTAGATTCTATAACTTGTATCAAGTGCCCTCCTGAACTGTGGTCTAATGACAAGAAGGATACATGTGTCTTAAAGCTGGTGGAATTCCTGTCATTTCAGGAAAGAATGGGAATCATTCTTGTATCATTTTCTTTGTTAGGAGTATCTTTCACCATCATCATTGCTGTAATTTTCTTTAAACACAAGGACACACCAATTGTTAGAGCAAATAATTCTGAACTGAGCTTTCTGTTACTTTTCTCTCTTTCTCTGTGTTTCCTCTGTTCAATTACTTTTATTGGATGGCCATCTGATTGGTCCTGTATGCTTCGCCATACAGCGTTTGGGATCATCTTCGTCCTCTGCATCTCCTGTGTTCTTGGGAAAACGGTAGTGGTGTTAATGGCCTTCAGGGCTACACTTCCTGGCACTAATGTTATGAAATGGTTTGGGCCTCTCCAGCAGAGACTCAGTGTACTTGCCTTCACTCTTGTACAGGTCATTATTTGTGTGATTTGGCTAAACGTTTCTCCTCCTTTTCCTTACAAAAATATGAATTACTACAAGGAAAAGATTATATTAGAATGTAGTTTAGGTTCAGCTATAGGTTTCTGGGCCGTGCTGGGTTATATAGGATTTTTGGCCTTTTTATGTTTTATTTTGGCTTTTCTGGCTCGAAAGCTACCTGACAATTTCAACGAAGCAAAATTCATCACATTTAGTATGCTCATATTCTGTGCAGTTTGGATCACTTTTATTCCAGCTTATGTCAGCTCTCCTGGAAAATTTACTGTAGCTGTGGAGATATTTGCCATTTTAGCATCAAGCTTTGGTTTACTATTTTGCATATTTCTCCCAAAGTGTTATATAATCATCCTGAAACCAGAAAAGAATACTAAAAAGCAAATGATCGGTAAATGATTTAGCCAGATTAATAGTCAGTAGTTTTGCACTGTTTAATATATGTTTTAGCTTAGCTAAAAGACTTCATCATAGAGACCTATTATTCAAATTATACAAAAAATAAAGTTAAAACAATTCTTTATCTTTTTAATTTATTTACAGCACTATTAATGTTTCTATATATTTGAATTAAATTCTCCAATGATTGCCCATTCAAAAATGTTTAATTATTACATACATACAATAGTTTACATACAAAATGTGGAATTGGTCTTGTCACATATCCTGCTCTGTGAGTGTTAGATAAAGCTAAACATTTCACAATGATACAATGCCTAAACAAATGTATAAATAGTTCCTTTAAAAAAAATCATGTAGAATTGTGAAACTGCGCTTTTGTCAGCCCAAGTTGATTAGCCTGCAAGAAATAAACTTATAAACTTGCAAAAGAGACACAAGTGGTCATTATCAGCTACTATGATCTAATCTAGGACCAGAAGATTACTATGGACAAACTGCAGGAATCAGACAAAAAATGTTTGACCTGGCTTGAATAACATATCATTTCACAAACCAACACTATAAACACATGAGAACACATTGTCATTGTTATTGCAGGACTCATTTTCCCTTATGTGTGGTTAGTGTTCTGTGAGTGCCATCCTTCAGGTACCCAGTAGGCTGTACAGAAAAGAAGCTTGTTTGCTGTTATGACTGCATGCCAGGCTCACTAAGGAACAAAAGATCGCTTTCCAGCTTGGCCTTTTGGTATCCTTGGTCAACTGAAAAAGGATACTGTATGGGAAAATAAAAGAGAAATATGTAAATATAGAAATATGATATTCTTATTAAGATTTAATTAAATGTTTTTAAGTTAAATTTCTTCCATGTGGTTCCTCAGAAGCAGATATGGGACTTATAGACAACCTTACCAACTTGTAGACAACATAAAAACATGGATTCTCTGCATAATTTATTTAAATGCATGTGATGCCACAACTGGGCATGTCATCACTAAACATTTAGCATATACACTACTCTTCATTGATGTAACTTTCTGCAGAAAGACAGAAAGACAATTTTATTGTCAATGTATTGTGTAAAATTTGCCCAACATCTAGTTTGGTGATTAGAAGAATTTGCATAATGAATGAATAGCTCACATTGTACACAAGGGTGTGCAGTTTATTTAGATGATGTCATTGTTTATAGTGACAGCTAGGATCAGCATGTGATCCATGTTTGAGCTTTGTTTCAACATATGGTGGAAGCTGGCTTGACTGTGAATTTGTCTAAATGTGATTTCGCAACAGCCACTGTTACATACTTGGGGAAGGAGGTCTGCTAGGGTAGGGTGCACTCTTTGCATGCCAAGTTGCTTGGGAAAAAAACATTTTCCTACTCCATACACTAAGATGGAGCTGAAGAGGTTTATTGGAATGGCCGGCTACTACAGCAGTTTTTGCACCAATTTTTCATCAGTGGTCTGTCCATTAACTAACTTTTTGAAAATCCCGGGTTAAGTTTGAGTGGTCCCTAAGTTGTTAACAAGCTTTGAAAGCGTGAAATTACTGTTGGCTGCCGCACCTGTTTTAACAGCACGACAGATTGGTCAACCGTTTAAAATTCAGGTTGAACAAGCCAAGTGGGAGCAGGAGCCATTCTTATTCAAACTCCTTACCAGCTAAATTATTCTGTGATTGAGTAAGAAGCACTTGTGTTCATCTGGCTCTTCAACATTTTTATGTTTATGTGTTGGGGGGGGGCAGTGGTCATTTACTCTGATCATAAATCCTAATGAATAAATGTTTTAATTCATTGCAGAGTCGAAAGTTAATGACTGATTTTGGGTGGCTTTGCAATCGGCCTCAGACAGAAGCATAACTTGGGAGGCCATCCCATCGGCCTCAAGCAGGAGCAGAGCATGGTCAGCCATCTCGTTGGCCTCAGGCATGAGCAGAGCTTGGAGATTTCAGGAAGTGTGTTATGCTTTGCACCCATTTCATCACAGGGAGGACTGCACACTTTCTGTGTGAAGTGTCTATGGGTGGAGCACACCACGGCAGCCCTCGAGAGGTCTGACTGTGCACACTACAATTAGGCAGCTCCGCTTGCAACTTGCTCTCTTCCCGGAAGCCAAATGAGTTGGGATTCAGAGCCTCACAGACCTGGGGCCTCAGGTCTGGCGGATCTCGTATGGATCTGGAAGAGGAGCCAGAGATGAGCACTGCTCTATCTCTTGCTTGGTCTTCCATGTCCGGCTCTCCACTGGATTCCGAGCTCGCCTCGCGACTCCTCCTTCACCTATGGAAAGCCAAAAAAAAACCATCAGCGTTATTATCTTCAGCAAGATTGCAAGTTGGTTGTTTGTGTAAAGAAACAAAAAGATGCTTCATTTCCTCTCTATCTTTTCTCAAAATCTCTGGACTTTTCTATCCCTTTTAAAAGAAAGAGAAGAAAAAAAAGGAATGAGCGAGAGAGAAAAATATGAGTGAGAGAATTCATGAAGTGTGTTACGCCTTGCTCCCGTTTTATCATGGGGCGTAGTGCACACTTTCCGTGTGAAGTGTCTAGGATGGAGCATGCAATGGCAGCCCTTGAGAGAGCCCTGTAGTCTTTTCCCTGGAATTCCTTATCCCAGTGTTCTGTGTTTTACCTGCTATTCTGTCATTCAACTGATAGAGTTTATAGAGTTACTTCGTCTTCCCTCCTCAGGAAGTCAAGCTTCCGTGCCTCTGGGCTCAAGAACCTTTTGAAATCCTTTCTCTTCTCTGAAGACGTCGATAACTAAAGGAGTTGTACTCTTGCAGTGAGATATACGAATCATCCTTTATATGGACTTCGGTTTATTAAAGTAAATAACAAAATGATTACAATTATCTTAACTTAAAATGTAAAGGAAAACAAAATAAAGGAAAGCCTTAGACCACGCAGGATCTAAACAGTGGTTTTCTTTTCCAAGAACTTAAAACGACAAGACCTTCATCCGAGAAGTGGCAAGTTAATGCTGGCTTATTTCCAATATATAAAAAATATTAAATATAAAATACTTTTATCTATTGTGGTTACAGACGCCATGGCTTAAGCTAGATTCTCAAAATTGCTGCGCTAGCTCGCTTTCTTAAGAGGAAAATAGGATGTGGCAGTCGTTTCACAGAAAACCATATAGCACTAGCTCGCTTTCTTAAAGATGTACATGCGTTGTCAGCATAAAGGTCAACATATTGGTAAAGAATGCTAACTTGCTTTCTTAAGAGAAAAACAGGAAGGTGTGTTGTTTGAGAAATCAACATGCATGTTCTTTCATGGTTCACTGACATGCTTCATTTTTCTATCAATTTGTTTTATCAATCTTTCCAGTTCATTCACCCATGTACTAAAAGCAGAGGGCCTTGGCCTCTCAACACAGATTTGCGCTTTTTTCATTTTCTCAGTGTATTTTTGCCCATATCTCTGATTTAGTCGTCTAATATTTTCAGCACATCTAAATTTAGCACGGGCTTTTAACATTACAGCTTCGGCCCCCTTTCTATTCAGGACATTCCTTATATTATCACATTTCTTCATTAAACGATTATTTTCCAATATTAGTTCCTCAGTTCTCTTCACATCCAGCTTGTTGAGTTGTAAACCTCGCAGGTCCCGTTGGAGAACGTCAGGATCAGCTTTCTTAGCGGAAGATTTTCCAATCCGTCTTCCTCCATTTCACTGGATACCTCGGGACAGGCTTGTTCCCTTTTTTCTTCTCGGACCTCTTTTTTCTCCTGACGTGATTGTATTTCCCCGGGCTGTCATGGTTGAGGTTCTTTACATAGTTTAATCATAAAACATATTTCATGGCAGGTATAATATATGAACTTGACATATTATATCAGCTTGTATTTACATTAAGCAAGAAATAACGGCAGGGCTAAGTCTACAAATTCCGGCGATCCCGGTCTCCTAGAACAGCCCCATTGCATTTTAAGGCCTACATTAGGCAGCTCCGTTTGAGACTCGCTCTCTTCTCGGAAGCCGAAGTGCGTTTGGTTTCAGAGCCTCGCAGATCTGGCCTGCTGCTGCTGAGGCAGCTAGCTGTCTCAGGTCCATGGTATCTCTTATGGATCCAGAAGAGGAGCCGGAGACAAGCGCTGCTCTATCTCTTGCTCTGTCTTCTGGGTCTGGCTCTCCACTGGATTTTGGAGCTCGCATTGCGACTCCTTCCGCTATGGAAAGCCAAAAAAAAAAAAAAAAAAACAAAGAAAAATAGTAGTAGTAATTCATCTCTGACTTCGAGGAGTCAGAAGGATGTGCTAAAAAGCATAAAAAGAGCTGCTTGAAGTGATTACTAAGGCTGGATGAGCTTTTTTCTCCCCAATGAAAGTAAATCCTTCACACTGCAGAAAACTCCCCTTTCATCCAGAAGTACATGACAAAATATCAGGCTTCTTGGGGGAAAACCATGCATAAGCCGTATTTATAACCCCACGATGTCGGATTATTCGGCCATTGTTGGGAATGGACAGCATGGCTATTTAGCTATGTTGAAGGTGGAGGAGGCACTTGCGAGCTACCTCTCTCCATCGACGGCAGGTAATTTAGGGGTGCCAGCTTTGTCATCCAAGCCACCGCGGCATTGGTGGGCAGGGCCTATGCAGTAGTAGTCTTGCTTGTGGGTCACTTCAGACATTGACAGTGTTGCAGGCCTAGTAAGCAGACCTGCTGAGTGAGCTTGACATATGGCGGCATTCAGCCAGTTCCTTCCCTATTGTGTCAATGCCAGTGCTAGTGTGAGGGAGACACAGAAGGTGAGTATAGTAGCCCGCCAACCCCTGCACACAGCCAGGGGAACCAAGTGGCCACGGTCGTGGCCTGCTACTAGGCTTGATCTGAGAATGGTCATAAAGGCCAAGCAGACAAAGAAGAGCGGTCCTGAGGTGCCATGTCAATGACATATCAAGGGACATGAGGTTGTTAGGGCAGTTAGCCCCCAGTGCTACTGTAGGGCCCTCCCTAGCCAAGGCTGTCCTAGGTTTTCAGTGTTCTCTGGACAGCGAGCTGTCACAGGGCAACGAAAATCTGATGCTTTCCCTTCAATAGAATGTGGAATCATTAACATCACTAAAAGACCATCTGGCAGCGTGGAAATTACTGCCAAATGTGTCTCCATGGGTTCTGTCTACAGAAGAAAAGGGTTACCGGGACCAGTTTAAAGCTCAACCACCTGGTTCAGAGGTGTGCTCACCACAATAGTCAGCACAGAGCAGAGCCTGACATTAGTGCAGGAAGTAAGATCCCTCTTGAACAAAGAGGCCATATAACATGTACCCCGTTCCCTGAGGGAGGGAGGTTTTTATAGCCGTTATTTCCTGGTCCGAAAAAAATATAGGAGTATGCGGCCAATTTTAGATCTGTGTCATCTGAACTGAACTCTTCAGACATACAGGTTCAAGATGCTGAAGCCCAAACTTATCATTCCACAGATTCAGTTTGAGGACTGATTTGTGACGATAGATTTAAAAGGTGCATATTTCCACATAGAAATATCGCTAGGTTTATCCCCTCGTACCTTCACAAAGTGCATGGATGTCACTCTGGCTCCATTGTGACTCCAGGGCATCTGTGTACTAAACTACCTGGACAACTGGTTAATTCTAGCACGATCCAGGGACCTGGTGGTTCAACATCAAGGTGTTATTTTCACCCACATGAAGAGCTTGGGGCTCACATTGGACCTCAGAAAAATATGCTTTCTCCAGTGCAGTGGACAACTTTTCTAGGGGTTATAAGGATTCTACTATGATGAGGGCGTTTCGATCCTCAACATACGTAGGGTCAATCCTATCAACATTGAGCTAGATAAAGCTGGATCTTGGTATCCCGTCCAGTCTCGACGAGAGACTAGTGGAGCTTATGGCAATAGGCTCAATGTCATACCATTGGGCCTATTGTACAGGAGACCTTTTCACTGGTGGCTTAAAAGTTGGGGATTACGTCCTCAACCTCTGAGAGTAATCAGTGTCACACGGGGATGCCTACATGCTCTGAGAATTTGGAAGTGTCCCTGGTTTCTAGACTTGGGTCACACTCTATGTGTGTCTCCTTATTGCAAGACAGTAATGACAGACACCTCTCTCATGGGCTTGGGCGTGGTCACTGGAGCAGTTTTCATCTGGCGTGGCATATAAATTGCCTAGAAATGCGGGCCATATTTCTAGCACTGAAATTCTTTCTTCCTCAATTGAGAGGACAACATGTGTTGACGAACAACACAGCTGTGGTCTCATATATTGACCACCAGGGAGGATTATGTTTGTGGTCCCTGTTCTGGCAGACGGATCTAATTCTTCTCTGAGCAGAAGGAAAGTTTTTGTCAGTGAGTGCAATGTACAGTCTGGGCAACTCCGATGTGGGGGCAGCCATACTGTCAAGGCAGGGGCTGAGGCCCAGGGGTAGGGGGCTCCATCCACAAGTAGTGGAGTCCATATGGCGGAGGTTTGGCCAAGCAGAAGTGGATGTGGTTGCCTTCTAGGAGACAACACACTGGCCGCTGTGGTCCCCCCTCACTCCTCCTGCACCATTAGGGCTGGACACCATGGTGCACATCTGTACACTTTTCCTCCAATCGCTCTGCTCCCACAATTTCTAGCAAGAGATCGCCAAGACTGTCTACGTCTGCTGCTAGTAGCAGCTTATTGGTCAGCTCGAATATGGGTCTCATAGACAATATCCTTTCTAGACGGCACTCTTTCAGAGATTCCCATCCTCAGGGATCTATTGTCTCAAGCCAGAGGGCTGATTTATCACCCTCGGCCGGAACTATGGAAACTGTGGGTTTGGCCTAGATCATAGATTCTGGTCTCACAACTGAGGGTGTAGAGACCATGTAGAATGCTAGAACGCCATCCACGATGAAATTGTATGCACTCAAGTGACAACATTTTGACTTGTGGTGTGAGGAACGTCAGCAAAACCCAGCGAACTGTGCAATAACTACAGTCCTGAAGTTCTTACAAGGACGTTTCTCAGTGGGGTTGGCTCCTCCTCCAATCAGGGTCTACCTGGCTGCCATTTTGGCCAGTCACGCCCTTATTGATGGAGCCTCTGTGGGGCAAAATCCTCTAACTTCGAGGGTTATGCATAGTATCAGGTGGCTGAGGCACATCTGCAGACCATGCATACCTTCCTGGGACCTTTCTGTGGTCCTGGAAGGTCTGTCAGGTGCCGTATTTGAGCCCTTGCAGTCAGCTTCTGAGAGGCTTCTCACTCTAAAAGTAGTTGTTCTGCTGGCCCTGACATCTCTCAAGCCAGGAGGAGAGCTACAAGCTCTCTGTTGCCCCTTCCTGCCTTGACTTTACCCCTGGATTAGCCAAGGCCTTCCTGTATCCTAGGATTATATTCCTAAAATGCCTACATCTGCTGCCCAGCCAGTAGTGTTGCAGCCTTTCTGCCCTCCTCCATTCCTCATACCGGAACAAGAAAAATTGCACCGACTGTGTCCAGTGAGGGCTCTGTGTGCTTATGTCCACTGCTCTGGCCATTGGCGTAAGTCAGAGCAGCTGCTGGTCGGCTTGGGCGGCGGCAGTAAAGGTGATGCGGTGTTGAAGCAGAGTATCTCTAATGGGATAGTGGAAGCAATCTCTATCGCTATACCTTTGGGCATATGGGCTCATTCCACTAGGGGGGTCACCTCCTCGAAGGCTTTGTCCAAAGGGGTATCCTTACAGGATGTGTATACTGTGGTGGGATGGTCTACGCCACACACATTCATTCATTTTACAGCCTGGATATACATTCCGGCCTGGGCTCGAGTGTCTTGCAGAGACCCTCGGGCTCGGATCTTTTTGTACAGGGCTTACCCTCAGTATGAGGGAGTGGGTATTCTCGTTCCCATAGCATTCAGCTAAGGCAACGTAAAGTGCTCCTTGAAAGGGAATGTCTGGGTTATGCATGTAACCCTGTTCTCTGAGAAGGAAACGAGACTTTGCGTAGCTTTGTCAAACTGGGGCATGCCTGTGAATTGCCTCTTGACTTCAGACATTAGAGGCTGACAGCGTGATTCACAGGTTTTGTTTATATATCATTGGATGTGCTTAATTGCCATATCACCTGATCACCTGATATTCGCAAGATTCAGATACGGTTCGCGCATGAGGGCGCTTCAAACAGCATTCAGCTAACGCAATGTCTCATTACCTTCTCATGGAACAGGATTACATGCGTAACCCAGAGGTTTTCACATAGTTTTTCAGATTATTTTTCCCCCACAAAGTTTTCTTTTGTCTTTAAATTATGTTTGTTCCCAGCTTAAGCCATAAAGAGGCTCTGCGTGGGACACTCTTTTCAATAATCTGTGAAATAGAAGATATGTCAAACCACAGACTACATACATCGCATTTGTAAGTGCACTGTCAAAGTCCTATCATCATCAAAAGTAGCTGTATCCATGCAGGATAAGGGTCTGACTGTCTAACCTTGTGGTTTATTATTACTGTGTAGAAAACTGGCATAATGCAATGTTGTATATTTTTTTCAAATTCAGCAACTTTACCCTGTTCAAAAATATGGACTTGGACCATTTTATTGTAGATGTAACCTGTAATAAACCAGAGCAAAGGCAAATAAAATATTACTTCACTGTTTTATCTGGGTGTACACAAAACTGTCTAAAGAACAATTCCCAGCACAAATTATTAGCAGGTAGGTGTATCGGCTATACTAAACTGCTTAAGATATATATGTATGTGTGTGTGTGTGTGTGTGTGTGTGTGTGTGTGTGTGTGTGTGTGTGTGTGTGTGTGTGTGTGTGTGTGTGTGTGTGTGTGCGGGTGCGGGCATGGCGCCCCCTAATGGATGGCATTACAATCGGGAATATTGTTGCCTCAAGTCCAGTATTCCTGGGATAGACTCTGGACCCACGAGCAATATATATTCACTGATCTTTTTTATTTATTGTTTGTGACTATGAACAATTTGTCAACCATCCTATACTCCCACCATCAACTGAAAAACTACCATCACAGGACCACTTCTGGTCAGAAGTTATTTTTCATACTATTTTTAGTACAGAAATTACAGTGATATGATGTGGCATTTCAGAGGGTGTTGTGTAGAATGCAAAGTAATGAGGTAATGCATATGCATAAGTAAAGCCCACTTTTAGTATCTAGTTAATTTGGAACCTAAAAAGGCTTCTATAAAAGCCTAGAGGTAAAGGTTGTTTTTGGAGAAATGAGAATGAGTTTCTTGCACACATGGTTTCTATTCACTCAGGTTAGAGCAGCTGATCCCCCATGCAGTGTACAAGGGCTGCCCAATCCTCCTCTACTCAGCAAAGATGGGGATGTACTGATTGGTGGGATTTTTTCCATCCACAGCAAATGGAACCAGCCAGGACAAACATTCACATCAGGACCTCAGAAAGGAGAATGCACAAGGTAAGGGGAAATAGGAAAATTTCTATCTAAAGTAGGTTATATCATAAACATTTTCCTAAATTATTTACATCATACAATGTACAAAATACTTTCTGAAACTGATTATGATTTAAATAATGTTTCCCTACAGTTTGAATCTCATAGAATTTAAAACTGTACAAACAATGGTATTTGCCATTGAAGAAATCAACAACAGAACTGATATTCTTCCTGGCATCAGTTTGGGTTATAAAATCTATGATACCTGTGGATTAGTTGAAATGACCACAAGAGCCTCATTGTCCTTAGTAAATGGTGAAAAAAATAAAACTTCGGTGTCCTGCTCTAAAATTGAAACAGTTCAAGCAATCATAGGAGAATCATCATCTACCCCCACTATTGCCATATCTGCTACAGTGGGACCTTTACACATACCTGTGGTAAATCACCTGTCTTCTGATATCAAAGTATAAACATCAATTTCCCTGAAATGTATACATTTGCATTACGTTATGTAGGCAATTGTTATTCTTATAAAATGAAAAGGACATAAAACCAAGTGTTATTATCTACAGTTTATATTTTAGCCATATAACTCTGTTACAGGTCAGTCACTTTGCCTCATGTGCATGCTTAAGTGACAGAAAAAAATATCCATCTTTCTTCAGAACTGTTCCCAGTGATTATTTCCAGAGCAGAGCTTTGGCAAAGCTGGTCAAATATTTTGGGTGGACCTGGGTAGGGGCCCTATGCAGTAATAATGATTATGGGATGAATGGCATAAATGAATTTATCATTGCAGCAAAAAAAGAAGGAATCTGTGTTGAGTATTCCAAGGCATTTTATAAGACAGACTCCAGAGAAAAAATCCTGAAAATAGTTGAGATTATCAAGGCTTCAACCTCCAAAGTTATTGTAACTTTTGTTGCATACTCTGACATGGGGGTTCTTTTAAAGGAATTGGCCTTACAGAACATGACTGGGTTTCAGTGGATTGGAAGTGAGTCCTGGATTTCTGATTTAAACCCAGCCAATGTTCAATGGCAGCATGTTCTAACAGGGTCTTTGGGTTTTGCTATTCCAAAAGCTGAAATCACTGGCCTTGGGGAATTTCTGACTAAGCTTAATCCAGCTTCTGATATAGCTATTTACAAAGAGTTGTGGGAGACAGTATTTCAGTGTAAACTTTCAACACAAGAAAATGTTGAGATGAAACTATTGTGCAAGAGCAATGAAAGTCTCACTCAAGTTCAAAACCTTTATACAGATGTTTCAGACTTACGAATTGCAAATAATGTTTATAAGGCTGTGTATGCTGTGGCTTATGCCCTGCATAGCAGTTATGGATGTTCACAGAGGGACAGTGGACAAGGTGCTGATGTGTGTACAAACCTTGCAGATAACCAGCAACCTTGGAAGGTAATTGTAACAGGATAGACTCATGAAATACATATTCACACTTATATTCATACTTATATTCATAACTGAAGAGTATGCAATGCTTCCTTTAGATAGTGAATGAGTTGAAGAAAATCCATTTCACCACTAAAGCAGGAGAGGATGTATTCTTTGATGAGAATGGAGACCCAGCAGCGAGGTATGATGTGCTGAACTGGCAGAAAAGTAAAGATGGTAAAACAATGATTGTTAAAGTGGGTTTTTATGATGCCTCACTGCAAACACACCAACAGCTGTCATTTAACAACATCAATATATCCTGGGCCCTAAACAAGGTAAACAACAATATCTATACCAACAGAATATGTTCATACAGATGTTGTATTGTATGTTTATATATACACAGTATATTATTTTTACATATACACAATAAATAATGGTTATCAGAAAATACTTAATAAATATATGCAATATGTAATGGTTTGCAGGTGCCAGTCTCTGTGTGTAGTCCAAGCTGTCCCCCGGGCACCAGGAAGGCTGTACAGAAAGGAAGGGCAATCTGCTGCTTTGACTGTATACCATGCGCAGAGGGGGAAATAAGTAATATAACAGGTATAATGAATAGTGTTTTTAATAATGCCCAGAGGAACCAAAAAAATACAATGAAAAATGCACGTGATAATCTTGAATGAATTTAACAGTCAAATTGACATTCCTTTTCTCTTCCTTAGATTCTATAACTTGTATCAAGTGCCCTCCTGAACTGTGGTCTAATGACAAGAAGGATACATGTGTCTTAAAGCTGGTAGAATTCCTGTCATTTGAGGAAAGAATGGGAATCATTCTTGTATCATTTTCTTTGTTAGGAGTTTCTTTCACCATCATCATTACTGTAATTTTCTTTAAACACAAGGACACACCAATTGTTAGAGCAAATAATTCTGAACTGAGCTTTCTGTTACTTTTCTCTCTTACTCTGTGTTTTCTCTGTTCAATTACTTTTATTGGATGGCCATCTGATTGGTCCTGTATGCTTCGCCATACAGCGTTTGGGATCATCTTCGTCCTCTGCATCTCCTGTGTTCTTGGGAAAACGGTAGTGGTGTTAATGGCCTTCAGGGCTACACTTCCTGGCACTAATGTCATGAAATGGTTTGGGCCTCTACAGCAGAGACTCAGTGTACTTGCCTTCACTCTTGTACAGGTCATTATTTGTGTGATTTGGCTAAATGTTTCTCCTCCTTTTCCTTACAAAAATATGAATTACTACAAGGAAAAGATTATATTAGAATGTAGTTTAGGTTCAGCTATAGGATTCTGGGCTGTGCTGGGTTATATAGGATTTTTGGCCTTTTTATGTTTTATTTTGGCTTTTCTGGCTCGAAAGCTACCTGACAATTTCAATGAAGCCAAATTCATCACATTCAGTATGCTCATATTCTGTACCGTTTGGATCACTTTTATTCCAGCTTATGTCAGCTCTCCTGGAAAATTTACTGTAGCTGTGGAGATATTTGCCATTTTAGCCTCAAGCTTTGGTTTACTATTCTGCATATTTCTCCCAAAGTGTTATATAATCATCCTGAAACCAGAGAAGAATACTAAAAAACAAATGATGGGTAAATGATTTAGCTAGCTAAATAGTCAGTAGTTTTGCACTGTTTAATATATGCTTTAGCTTAGCTAAAAGACTTTTAAACAAATCTTCATAGAGACCTATTATGCAAATTGTGGAAATCCCAAGTGGAGGGAAACGTTTATCCAAATTTTGTAAATCCAACTACACCACCCTGGGGGAGAACCAGGGAAATACTCCCAAATAAATGCACACATAAGTTTTACCAATCAGGGGAAAGACCATGAGAGTGAAACATGAGTTTGAATATAAAAAAGATGTTTTATTATGACACTTAAGCATCATTAAAAAATTAACATGTACATATAAAATCACTCTCCCATGAAGCACAATAAGGATTTTAAAATGAAGCACTTCTCCAGGCCCAGGCTTGGTGGGAAGAAGACAGGCCAGCTACAGCTCGGGAGGTCATCCAAACCCACCTCAAGTCACACCAAAATCAAACAATACCTACACCATTAGGAAGTTGTTGTGTCGGCACACTGAGCACGCTGTGAAGCACACACCACTGAATAAATGCAGCTAGCCTCCCCTGTCCCACACCAAAACCCTGTTTAACCCAAAATTACACAAACACTAAACAATAAACAAATAAAAACAAGTTACAGACTACGGATGTCACGAGAACTGATACCAATGTTGGTACCAAGTCGATACCAACATTCTTAAAAGGTGACGGTACTTGTTTTTCTGGATAACTGATTCTAATGGAGGTACCGAGGTTGAAATTCTTCGGGACCTGATGGGGCAGCAAATACGCGCAAGTGTTTTAGTCGGTCCACAAGTGGGGAAGAAGTACAACAACTAAAAGCACATGGGAAAAACTGCACAAGTTTACCTCTGCCAGGACTCGTTGAGATAGCTCTGCGGTGACTTGTTGAAACTGGATATGTTTTGCATATTCCATACACTGATTATATAAAACATTAACAAATCGTGTGTCTTATTATGATCCCTGATATATATGGATTACCAAAAACTTAATAAAATCACAAAATTGATGACTATCCTCTTCGTAGGCTGGAGTATTGTATGGATCAAATGAGCGCCAAGAAGTATGCTGGCAAAGTTGATCTATTGAAGAGTTATTGACAGGTGCGGTTAACATCTCGTATCCGTAAAATAACCATTTTCATAACTCCCTCCGGCTTACATTCTTTGTTTTAACATATGGTGGAAGCTGGCTTTACTGTGAATTTGTCCAAATGTGATTTCTCAACAGCCACTGTTACATACTTGGGGAAGGAGGTCTTCTAGGTAGGGTGCACTCTTTAATGCCAAGTTGCTTGCAAAAAAAAGTTTTCCTACTCCATACACTAAGATGGAGCTGATGAGGTTTATTGGACTGGCTGGCCACTACTGCAGTTTTTGCCCCAATTTTTCATCAGTGGTCTGTCCATTAACTAACTTTTTGAAAATCTCGGGTTAAGTTTGATTGGTCCCTAAGTTGTCAACAAGCCTTTGAAAACATGAAATTACTGATGTCTACCGCACCTGTTTTAGCAGCACCACAGATTGGTCAACCGTTTAAAATTCATGTTGGTGCAAGCCAAGTGGGAGCAGGAGCCATTCTTATTCAAACTCATCAGGATGGTGTTGACCATCCAGTCAGCTATTTATTTATTTATTTATTTATTTATTTATTTATTTGCAGAAATTGAACTCTTACCAGCTAAATTATTCTGTTTTTGAGAAAGAAGCACTTGTGTTCATCTGGGCCCTTCAACATTTTATGTTTATCTGGGGAGAGGGGCCCCAGTGGTCAATTACTCTGATCACAACCCCTAATTAAGAGATTTATTAATTCATTATAGAGTCCAAAGTCAACAACTGATGAGCTGGGTCCTTTTCTTACAGCCTTATAATTTAATAATCAAAAATATTAAAGGGGCTGACAATGTGCTGGCTGACACCTTGTTACATGCACCTCCAGAGGAGTGACCTGGCAGGTGTATGTGGGTAGTACAAAAGTCCACCTAATGTTTAAAGTCCTCAATCTAGAATTCATCCAGAACTCATGCTAAGGCAGGTTTGCTATCTCTTCATTTTAGTTTTGGTTATTATTTATTTTGACCTTGTGCATTTACACACTTACTAGTACTACACTTTCATGTAATGTTCATACATTTGCATCCATGACTGATTCTGTTATCCCAATTTTTTGTGTTAATAAATAGTTACTGCTTTAGTAATAGTATGCAAATTTCTGAAAACTGAATTCAGTTCTGAAGCAGGTGGTCCAGGCCATTAATTACAAAGATAGATGTTGAACTGCTATGGCACAACTGCCTGTCACACCTCCTCCAGTGCCCACAGGATTACTGCCCTTCCTTCAGCCTTGCCAACATGCAACCAAAACCATACAGGCCTCCCAAGTGACTAAGGCTGTAGCAAGCCATGCTGGCGCCATTAATGCATGCTCAGTGGCTCTGGTTCCATATGGCATATATCAGCTGCAGGATCATCAGCTGGGTACCACCACTCAACAAAGTTTCGCTCCTTTAACCCCAGCACTCCTTCTGATGGCAGAGCAATGGCAGGGATGTCTTCCTGCCACCCCCTGCACCTAGACCTTGAGTTACTACCCCAACACTTTTCCTTTCCCCTCACCCAGAACCAAAAGCTGATGTTATCTGCCTCTTCAGCCAGGTCTTTCAGGGCATTCTGCTGGTTTGCCCCAGTTACTCCCATATCCCTCAGGAGGTGAACAGCTAGGGTCGTGAGGGAGGAACAAGGCTTGGAAGGTCACACCATTAGACTCTGGCATGAGCAGATTTTGGGAGGCTTTACCATCGGCCTCATACAGGAGCATGACTTGGGAGGGCATCCCATTGGCCTCAGGCATGAGCAGAGTATGGCCGGCCGTGTCGTTGGCTTCAGACGTGAGCAGAGCTTAGTTGGATACGTCATCAGCCTCAGGTGTGAGCAGAGCTTGGTTGGCCACGTAATCAGCCTCAGGCATGATCAGAGTTAGGTTAGCCATGTCATCAGCCTCAGGCATGAGCTGAGCTTCGTTGGCCATGTCATTGGCCTCAGACGTGAGCACAGCTTGGTTGGCTGTGTCATCGGCCTCTGACTGGAACATGTCTTGGTGTGCTGTCTCATTGGCCTCAGATTGGAACATGGTTTCCTGGAAACCCAGGTCAACAGTAATAATATTGGTGTATACACCAATATTACTTAAGTATATTCTGAAGCATGGAAAGGTTTTCCCCTCCCCCCTCAGGCAAAATACACCCCCATTCTCAAATATGTGAGGCTCTCAGTAAAAACTGTAAAAGTGTGTCTAGAGGGAGCAGAGGGATCTGCATAAACTGTGTTCTGGAGCACATCAACAAGTGTGTTGACACAGTCACTACATGTAAGAGAATTAAAACTTTCACTAATCTGAAGCCGTGTATGAACGGAGAAATCTGCATCTAACTGAAGGCATGAGATGCTGCTTTCAGTTCTGGAGACCAGGAAGCCCACAGCTCAATCAGGGCCAACCTTACAAGGGGAATCATGAAAGCCAAATCAGAGAAATTGAGGACAACTCAACATATGTGGCAGGGCATCCAAACACTCACTGACTACAAACAGATCAACACTCCCCCCTACATCAATGATGCCTCCCTCCCTGAACAGCTCAACATCTTCTGTGCTCAATTTGATCAGGGAAACACAGAACACAAAACCATCAAGTCGAGCTTCCATCCAGTGACCTGTGACCTGCTGCTCAGGTCACTGGACCTGAGTGTGATCACGAGCACCAGTGATGTGTGCTCTACCCTGAGCAGAGTGAACACATACAAAGCTACGGGTGCAGATAACACTCCAGGCCACGTGCTCAAAGCCTGCGCAGAACAAAGGGCTGAGGTCTTCTTGGACTTTTTCAACCCATCCATAGCCCAAGCCATGGTTCTGACCTACTTCAAAACAGCAACAATTGTGCTAGTGCTGAAAAATGCCATGGCCACAACATGCAACAACCTCTGTCTTGTGTCCGTCACACCCATTATCATGCAGTATTTTTGAGAGACTGATCCTTTGCTATCTGCAGTGCTGCCTGCTCTCAACACTGGACCTGTAATAGTTTGCCGACTGCCCCAAAAGTTCAACAGAGGATTGGCACTCAACTCTACCCTGGACAATAGCAACTTCTACATTAGGCTATTTATTAGGTTAATGTAGTAGATGCTATTAAGCTATTTGTTCACAGTTCAGCTTTACCTTTAACACTGTTAACCTTTACAAATTGATCATTTTCCAAAGTTTACTGACCTTGGCATCAGAACCTCCCTCTCTAACTGGACTCTGGACTTACTCAATAACACTTACTCACAGACTGCAGGTCTGCAGACTGTTAGGTTTGACAAACACATTGTCCTCCATCCTAGTATTTAGCACTGGCATCCCACAAGGCTGTGTGCTTAGCCTCTCCTCTAATCTCTGCCAGCCATGACCAGTGGTAATCCCGATCAGCGGATTTTGAGACGGTCTACATAGTGGCATTAGGAGCATTTCAATATAAATTAAATTATATTAAAAACATATTCCTAAATTATTTGCATCATAAATTTTACAAAACATACTCCAATTTATGTTGTGATTTATATTCTTTTGTCTACAGTTTGAACCTCAGAGAATTTCAAAATACACAAACAATGGTATTTGCGGTTGAGGAAATCAACAACAGGACTGGTATTCTTCCTGGCATCAATTTGTGTTATAAAATCTATGATACATTTAGATCAGATGAAATGACCACAAGAGCCTCCTTGTCCTTAATCAGTGGCCATGGAGAAACAAATTCAGTGGCCTACTTAAAACCTGAAAAAGTTTAAGCAATAATAGGGTAAACATCATCTAACCCCACTATTGCCATATCTGCAACAGTGGATCCTTTGCACATTCCTGTGTTAATTCTTTTCTAAAATCAAATTATAAACATGCAAATTTGTGTTGATTCTCATGAAATGAAAAGTGTTACTATATATATATATATATATATATATATATATATATATATATATATATATATATATATATATATATATATACACTTGGGGTTCAGTGTCTTGCCCAAGGACACTTTGGCATGTGGAGTCACATGGGCTGGGAATGGAACCGCCAACTTTACGATTAGGGGAAAACCTGCTCTACCGCCTGAGCCACAGCCGCCCACAGTAGCACCTTATTGGCCAGCTAGAATATGGTTCTCAGAGACTATCCCTGCTAGTCTGCACTCCATCTGAGATTCTCAAACCAGAGGGCTGATTTATCACCCACGGCCGGAACTATGGAAACTGTGGGTCTGGCCCCTGAGGGCCACCAGCTCATAGATTCTGGTCTCACTGAGTTGTAGAGGTTGTAGAGACCATGTAGAATGCTAGAACGCCATCCACGATGAAATTGTATATGCTCAAGTGACAACTTTTTATCTTGTGGTATGAGGAACGTCAGCTAAACCCAGTGAACTGCACAATAGCTACAGTCCTGAAGTTCTTAGACGGACATTTCTCAGTGGGGTTGGCTCTTCCTACAATCAGGGTCTATGTGGCCACCATTTCGGCCAGCCATGCCCCTACTGATGGAGCCTCTGTAGTACAACATCCTCTAACTTCGAGGGTGATGCGTGGTGTCAGGCAGCTGAGGCACATCTGCAGAACACGTATACCTTCCTGGGACCTTTCTGTGGTCCTGGATGGTCTGTCAGGTGCTGCATTTGAGCCCTTGGACTTGACCTCTGAAAGGCTTCTGACTCTAAAGGTAGCTCTTCTGCTGGCCCTGACATCTCTCAAGTGAGAAGAGATACAAGCTCTCTGTTGCCCATTCCTGCCTTGACTTCACCCCTGGATTAGCCAAGGCCTTCCTGTATCCTAGCCTGGATCATATTCCTAAAGTGCCTACATCTGCTGCCCAGCCAGTAGTGTTGCAGGCTTTCTGCTCTCCTCCGTTCCTCATACCGGAACAAGAAAAATTGCACCAACTGTGTCCAGTGAGGGCTCTCTGTACTTATGTCTACTGCTCTGGCCAGTGGCGTAAGTCAGAGCAGCTGCTGGTCAGCTTGGTCAGCGACAGTAGAGGTGATGCGGTTTTGAAGCAGCGCATCTCTAATGAGATTGTGGAAGCAATCTCTATCGTTTATGAGGCACGTGGTCTCGCTATGCCTCTGGGCATAAGGGCTCATTCCACTAGGGAGCTCACCTCCTCGAAGGCTTTGTCCAAAGCGGTATCCTTACAGTATGTCTCTGCTGCCGCATGGTGGTCTACACCACACACATTCATTCGATTTTACAGCCTGGATATACATTCTGGCCTGTGCCACTGAGTGTCTTGTACAGGCCGTATCCTCAGTATGATGGGTATTCTCATTCCCACTGCATTCAGCTAATGCAACATGAAGTTCCCTTTCAAAGGGAATGTCTGGTTTACGCATGTAACCCTGTTCCCTCAGAAGGGAACGAGACGTTGCATAGCTTTGTCATAATGGGGCATGCCTGTAAATTGCGTCTTCGCTTCAGATAATAGAGGCTGACGGCATGGTTCACAGGTGTTGTTTATATATCATGCGACGTGCTTAATTGCCACATCTCCTGATCATGGCAGGCCTATAAATAGTCATGATGTTACACAAGCTTCATATACTGGTCATGCACAAGGGTGCTTCCCACAGCGATCAGCTAACACAATGTCTTGTTCCCTTCTCAGGGAACAGGGTTACATGCGTAACCCAGATGTTTTCACATAGCTTTTCACAATCGCCCCCACATTTTTTTTTCTTTAAAGTATGTTTGTTTCCCACCTTAATCCATAAAGAGTCTCTGCTTGGGCCACGCTTTTCCATAATCTGTGAAATAGAAGATATGTCAAACCACACCCTACATATGTCACATTTGTAAATGCACTGTCAAAGTTCAATCATCATCAAAAGTAGCTGTACCCATGCAGGATAAGGGGACGACTTTCTAACCTTTTGGTTTAACATTACTGTGTAAAAAACTGGCAGAATGCAATGTATATTTTTTTCAAATTCAGCAACTTTACCCTGTCCAAAAATATGGATATGCCCCAAAATCAGACTTTGCACCATTTTATTGTAGATATAACCTGTCATAAACCAGAGCAAAATAAAATATTACTTCACTGTTTTTCTGTGTGTGAACACACAACTATCTAAAAACAATTCCCAGCCTAAAATATTAGCAGGTAGGTGCAAATTGGCTATGCCAAATTGCATTAGGTGTGTGTGTGTGTGTGTGTGTGTGTGTGTGTGCATGCATGCATGCATGCGCACATGGTGCCCCCTAATGGATGGTATTCTTATCGGGCATATTTTTGTCTTAAATTCAGTATTCCTTCAGATAGACTCTGGACCCAAGAACAATATATATTCACTGATCTTTTTTAGTTATTGCCTGTGGCTATGCACAATTTGTCAACCATCCTATACTCCCTCCATCAACTGAAAAAGCACCTTCACAGGACCACTGCTGGTCAGAGGTTATTTTTCATACTATTTTTAGTACAGAAATTACACTGATATGATGTGGCATTTCAGTGGGTGTTATGCAGAATGCAAAGTAATGAGATAATGCATATGCATAAGTAAAGCCCACTTTTAGTACCTAGTTAATTTGGGACCTAAAAAGGCTTCTATAAAAGCCTATAGGTCAAGGTTGTTTTTGGAGAAATGAGAATGAGTTTCTTGCGCACATGGTTTCTATTCACTCAGGTTAGAGCAGCTGATCCTCCATGCAGTGTACAAGGGCTGCCCAATCCTCCTCAACTCAGCAAAGATGGGGATGTACTGATTGGTGGGATCTTTTCCATCCACAGCAAATGGAACCAGCCAGGACAAACATTCACATCAGGACCACAGCAAGGAGAATGCACAAGGTGAGGGGAAATTTCTATATAAAGTAGGTTATATCATAAACATTTTCCTAAATTATTTACATCATACAATGTAAAAAATTCTTTCTGAAATTGATTATGATTTAAATCCTTTTTTTCCTTCAGTTTGAATCTCAGAGAACTGAAAAATATACAAACAATGGTATTTTCCATTGAGGAAATCAACAACAGAACCGATATTCTTCCTGGGATCAACTTGGGTTATAAAATCTATGATACATGTGGATCAGTTGAAATGACCACAAGAGCCTCATTGTCCTTAGTAAATGGTGAAAAAAATAAAACTACAGTGTCCTGCTCTAAAACTGAAACAGTTCAAGCAATCATAGGAGAATCATCATCTACCCCCACTATTGCCATATCTGCTACAGTGGGACCTTTACACATACCTGTGGTAAATCACCTGTCTTCTGATATCAAATTATAAAAATGCATTTCCCTGAAATGTATACATTTGCATTACATGTTATGTAGGCTGTTGTTATTCTCATGAAATGAAAAGGACATAAATCCAAGAGTTATTATCCAAGAGTTATTATTTATATTTTAACCAGATAACTCTATTACAGGTCAGTCACGCTGCATCATGTGCATGCTTAAGTGACAAAAAAAACCATCCATCTTTCTTCAGAACTGTTCCCAGTGATTATTTCCAGAGCAGAGCATTGGCAAAGCTGGTCAAATATTTTGGATGGACCTGGGTAGGGGCCCTATACAGTAATAATGTTTATGGGATGAATGGCATAAATGAATTTATCAATTCAGCAAAAAAAGAGGGACTCTGTGTTGAGTATTCCAATGCAATCTTAAGGACAGACTCCAGAGAAAAAATTCTGAAAGTAATTGAGATTATCAAGGCTTCAACCTCCAAAGTTATTGTAGCTTTTGTCTCATACTCTGACATGGGGGTTCTTTTAAAGGAAATGGCCTTACAGAACATGACAGGGTTTCAGTGGATTGGAAGTGAGTCCTGGATTTCTGATTTAAACCCTGCCAATGTTCAATGGCAGCATGTTCTAAAAGGGTCTTTGGGTTTTGCTATCCCAAAAGCTGAAATCACTGGCCTTGGGGAATTTCTGACTAAGCTTAATCCAGCTTCTGATGTACCTATTTACAAAGAGTTGTGGGAGACAGTATTTCAGTGTAAACTTTCAACACAAGTAAATGTTGAGATGAAACAATTATGCAAGAGCAACGAAAGTCTCACTCAAGTTCAAAACCTTTATACAGATGTTTCAGACTTACGACTTGCAAATAATGTTTATAAGGCTGTTTATGCTGTGGCTTATGCCCTTCATAGCAGTTATGGATGTTCAAAGAGGGACAGTGGACAAGGTGCTGATGTGTGTACAAACCTTGCAGATAACCAGCAACCATGGAAGGTAAGTGTAACAAAATAGACTCGTGAAAATCATATTCACACTTATTTTCGTACACTCTAAAAAGTAATTCAGGGGTCCTATTACCACAACTTTATTAAATGTGTGGTTGCAAGATAAAAATTCAACTTTATTGATTTAGAGGACTGTTAGAGGACCTGTGGACTGAATAAATAGTATACAAAGGACATTTCAAGATTAGTCTCATTTCATTTACGAATAAATTCTGCTATAAAGCAATGAATTCGGGCATATTCTCAATTGTGATATGACCAATAGTGGACTCATGTATAGGTTAGGCTACACCTACTAATACAGGTGATGGACTATGTTGTACTATTGCATTTGGTTAATGCTCATCATATTTAGCAGTGTAATTTGAATATCTAGCCTTTAGTCTTCCATACCAGTGGATAAGAATGATAGTTTCATTTGACAAATCTGCTCATCTAGAGAGGGCTTTTCATTTGCATTTACATTTTACATTTATTCACTTAGCAGACGCTTTTATCCAAAGCGAATGATGGAACATTTTATCCAAAGCAAATTATGACACATTTGACACATTTAAAAAAAAAAAAAAACTTTTGTCATTCACATAAATAGCCTTCTATCTCCATTATAGTCAATTTACTCTTTGACCAAAATTGCAGCCTTTGGACTGTGGTTAGTTCTATGAGAGGGATAAAAGTAGTAGACGCAGAGTGTTTCTCTTTTGTCTATATTGCTCATTTCATTCAGTGCTTTTATGTCTATAAAACCTGTAGAGATGTTAGCTATGATATTTGTCTTGTAAATTACACCGGACTTTAGTTACTATTTTTTGACAACTTAAAGTTAGTAATTTTTTCCTGATTTAAAAAACTGCAGTCTACTGGACAAAATGTAATTGGATCAGCTTAATTTTTTTTTAAATGACTGTCAACTTAAAAACTTGTGTTCATAATTATGCTAATTAGGTACATAACACTCAAATTCCTTTTAAAAAATGTGAAAAAAAACTACTTTGAACAACTTAATTTTTTAAGAGTAATGAACTTAAAAGCTTGTGTTTAGTATACAAATTATTAATTAAATGTTAATTGAAAATACATTTGATTGCAGAGGAAAATGTAATTTAACTCAATGTAGTTTGTTGGTTGAACTTAATTTCATTACAAGTTATCATAACTCAAAAAGATTGATAAAATGTTGCATTATATATTTATTTATTTATTGTTGAACCTAGACATTTATTTTTAGAGTGTCCTTATATTCTTAACTGAAGAGTATGCAATGCTTCCTTTAGATAATGAATGAGTTGAAGAAAATCCATTTCACCACTACAGCAGGAGAGGATGTATTCTTTGATGAGAATGGAGACCCGGCAGCGAGGTATGATGTGCTGAACTGGCAGCAAGATAAAGATGGTAAAACAATGATTGTTAAAGTGGGCTTCTATGATGCCTCTCTGCAAACACACCGTCAGCTATCATTTAACAACATCAATATATCCTGGGCCCAGAACAAGGTAAACAATATCAATACTAACAGAATATGTTCATACAGATTTTGTATTGTATGTTTATATATACCGTATATTATTATTACATATACACAATAAATAATGGTTATCAGAAAATACTAAATAGATATATGCAATATGTAATGGTTTGCAGGTGCCAGTCTCTGTGTGTAGTCCGAGCTGTCCCCCGGGCACCAGGAAGGCTGTGCAGAAAGGAAGGGCAATCTGCTGCTTTGACTGTATACCATGCGCAGAGGGGGAAATAAGTAATATAACAGGTATGATGAATAGTGTTTTTAAAAATGCACAGAGGAACCAAAAAAATACAATGCAAAATGCACATTACAATCTTGAATGAATTTAATAGTCAAATTGACATTCCTTTTCTCTTCTTTAGATTCTATAACTTGTATCAAGTGCCCTCCTGAACTGTGGTCTAATGACAAGAAGGATACTTGTGTCTTAAAGCTGGTGGAATTCCTGTCATTTGAGGAAAGAATGGGAATCATTCTTGTATCATTTTCTTTGTTAGGAGTATCTTTCACCATCATCATTGCTGTAATTTTCTTTAAACACAAGGACACCCCAATTGTTAGAGCAAATAATTCTGAACTGAGCTTTCTGTTACTCTTCTCTCTTACTCTGTGTTTTCTCTGTTCACTTACTTTTATTGGATGGCCATCTGATTGGTCCTGTATGCTTCGCCATACAGCGTTTGGGATCATCTTCGTCCTCTGCATCTCCTGTGTTCTTGGGAAAACGGTAGTGGTGTTAATGGCCTTCAGGGCTACACTTCCTGGCACTAATGTCATGAAATGGTTTGGGCCTCTACAGCAGAGACTCAGTGTACTTGCCTTCACTCTTGTACAGGTCATTATTTGTGTGATTTGGCTAAACGTTTCTCCTCCTTTTCCTTACAAAAATATGAATTACTACAAGGAAAAGATTATATTAGAATGTAGTTTAGGTTCAGCTATAGGATTCTGGGCTGTGCTGGGTTATATAGGATTTTTGGCCTTTTTATGTTTTATTTTGGCTTTTCTGGCTCGAAAGCTACCTGACAATTTCAATGAAGCAAAATTCATCACATTTAGTATGCTCATATTCTGTGCAGTTTGGATCACTTTTATTCCAGCTTATGTCAGCTCTCCTGGAAAATTTACTGTAGCTGTGGAGATATTTGCCATTTTAGCATCAAGCTTTGGTTTACTATTCTGCATATTTCTCCCAAAGTGTTATATAATCATCCTGAAACCAGAGAAGAATACTAAAAAGCAAATGATGGGTAAATGATTTAGCTAGCTACATAGTCAGTAGTTTTCCACTGTTTAATATATGTTTTAGTTTAGATAAAAGACTTTTAAACAAATCGTCATAGAGACCTATTATTCAATTTATACAAAAAATAAAGTTAAAATAATGCTTTATCTTTTGAATTTATTTGCAGCACCATTTATCTTTCTATACGTTTGTATTAAATTCTCCAATGATTGCCCATTCAAAAAAAATGTTTAATTATTACATACTTACAATCGTTTACATACAAAATGTGAAATTGGTCTTGTCACATATCCTGCTCTGAGAGTGTTAGGTAAAGCTAAACATTTCACAATGATACAATGCCTAAAACAAATGTATAATTAGTTCCTTAAAAAAAAAAAAATGATGTAAAATTGTGAAACTGCGCTTTCGTCAGCCCAAGTTGATTAGCCTGCAAGAAATAAACTTGCAAAAGAAATATTGCTTTCCAGCTTGGCCTTTTGGTATCCTTGGTCAATTGAAAAAGGATATTGTACTGTATGAGCAAATAAAAGAGAAATATGTAAATATAGAAACATGATTTTCTTAAGATTTAATTAAACGTTTTTATGTTTATTTTTTTCCATGTGGTTCCTCAGAAGCAGATATGGGACATATAGACAACCCTAACAACTTGTAGACAACATCAAAACATGGATTCTCTGCATAATAGATTTAAATGCACGTACAGTATTCCCACAACTGGGCATGTCATCATTTAGCATATACAATACACTACATAGTAACATTCTACAGAAAGACTCATTAATTGTCATTTATTCAATTTTATTGTCAATGTATTGTGAAAAATTTGCACAACATCTGGTTTGGTGATTAGAAACATTTGCATTATGAATGAAAAGCTCACGTTGTATTCCAATGTATTGTATTCCTATTCCAACAGGGGGGTCGCCTCCTCAAAAGCTTTGTCCAAAGGGGTATCCTTACAGGATGTGTGTGCTGTGGCCGGATGGACTATGCCGCACGCATTCAATCGATTTTACAGTCTGGACCTACATTCCGGCCTGGGCTCGAGTGTCTTGTAGTGACCCTCTGGCTCGGATCTTTTTGTACAGGCCGTACCCTCAGTATGAGGGAGTGGGTATTCTCTTTCCCACAGAGTTCAGTTAAGGCAACGTGAAGTTCCCTTTGAAATGGAACGTCTGTTCCCTGAGAAGGACATGAGACGCTGTGTAGCTTTGTCATACTGGGGCATGCTTGTGAATTGCGTCTTTGCTTCAGATATTAGAGGCTGACAGCGTGATTCACAGGTATCATTTATATATCACACAACGTGCTTAATTGGCATGTCACCTGATCATGGCAGGCCTATAAATAGGCATGATGTTACACAAGCTTCAGATACCAGTCATGCACAAGGGTGCTTCTCACAGTGTTCAGCTAACGCAATGTCTCATTCCCTTCTCATGGAACAGGATTACATGTGTAACCCAGAGGTTTTCACATATCTTGTCAGAATCCCTCCAACCCCAAAAGTGTTCTTTTTTCTTTATGTCATGTTTGTTCTCATCTTAAGCCATAAAGAGGCTCTGCTTGGGCCACTCTTTTTCATAATCTGTGAAATAGAAGACATGTCAAACCACACACTACATACATCACATTTGTGAGTGCACTGTCAAAGTCCTATCATAACCAAAAGTAGCTGTACCCATGCAGGATAAGGGGCTGGTTTTCTAACCTTGTGGTTTAACATTACTGTGTACAAAACTGGCAGAATGCAATGTTGTATATTTTTTCAAATTCAATATTTCTTCACAGTTATTTCTGTATGTACACACAACTGTAAAAAGAACAATTCACAGCCCAAAATATTAGCAGGTAGGTGTATTGGCTATACTAAATTGCTTTAGATATACAGTGGCAAGAAAAAATATGTGAACCTTTTGGAATTTCATGGTTTTCTGAAAAAATTTGTCATAAAATGTGATCTGATCTTCATCTAAGTCAAGGGTATTGACAAATATAATGTGTCTAAAATAATAACACAGAAAAATCTGATCTTTCATGTCTTTATTGAGAACCACCAAAAAAAACCTCATAGTGCTTGTGGAAAAAGTATGTGAACCCTTGAGTTAATGACCACAAAAAAGCTAATTGGAGTCAGGTTTTAGCACACCTGGAGTCTCGATAAGAAAATGAGTTTGGAGGTGTGGACTACAGTTACTTTGACTGATAAAAACCCCTCAAAATTTTGGAGTTTGCACTGCACAAGAAGCACACGCTTATGTGAGCCATGCCTCGCCAAAAAGAGCTTTCAGAGGATCTACGATCAAGAATTGTTGATTTACATAAAGTTGGCAAGGATTACAAGGAGATTTCAAAGACTTTAGAAGTTCATCAGTCTACAGTTAAGCAAACATTCTACAAATGGAGACACTTTGGGACTGTTGTTACTCTATCAAGAAGTGGGTGCCCAGTCAAAATGACACCAAGAGCACAACGAAGACTCATCAATGAGGTAAAGAAACAACCCCGAATGACAGCCAGAGATTTGAAGGCATCATTGGAACTGGCTAACATCTCTGTTCATGAGTCTACGATACGTAAAACATTGCACAAGCAGCGTATCTACGGCACGACACCACGAAGAAAGCAACTGCTTAATGAAAAGAACATTGCTGCACACCTGAAGTTTGCAAAAGAGCACAGTGACACTCCACAGCGGTATGGGCAAAATGTTTTGTGGACTGATGAAACTAAGACTGAACTATTTGGTTAAACCACACAACACTACATCTGGCGTAGAAAGGGCACGGCATATCATCATGAAAACATCATCCCAACCGTAAAGTATGATGGAGGAAACATCATGATTTGGGCCTGCTTTGCTGCATCAGGGCCTGGCCAGCCTAGAATCATTGAGGGGAAGATGAATTCCCAAGTATATCAGACAATTCTTCAGGATAATGTGAGAATGTCTGCTGAAACTGTGTAGAAGATGGGTGATGCAAAAGGACAACGACCCAAAACACCAGAGCAAGTCCACAACAGAATGGCTTCAGAAAAACAAAGTCCGCATTTTGGAGTGGCCAAGTCAGGAGCCCAGACATCAACCCAATGGAGATGCTATGGAATGACTTGAAGAGAGCCATACACATGAGATGTCCGAATAATATGACAAAGCTAAAGCAGTTCTGCCAGGAAGAACGGGCTAAAATTCCTCCGGAACGATGTGCAGGTCTAATCCACAGCTACAGGAAGCGCCTGGTTGAGGTTATTGCTGCCAAAGGGGTCAACTGGTTATTAATTCTAAGGGTTCACTTACTTTTTCCACTACCATTTTGAATGCTGAATGAATGTGTTCAATAAAGACATGAGGGATCAGAATTTATTTTGTGTTATTAATTTAGGCACATTATATTTGTCAATACCCTTGACTTAGATGAAGATCAGATCACATTTTATGACAAATTTATGCAGAAAACCATGAAATTCAAAACGGTTCACATAATTTTTCTTGCTACTGTATGTGTGTATGTGTGTGTGTGTGTGTGTGCGCGTGCGCACGCGCACATGGCGCCCTCTAAGGGATGGCATTCCAATCGGGCATATTTTTACCTTAAGTCCAGTATTCCTGGGATAGAATCTGTACCCACAAACAATATATATTCACTGATAATTTTTTATTTATTGCCTGTGACTATGCACAATTTGTCAACCATCCTACACTCCCACCATCAACTGATAAAGAACAATCACAGGACCAATGCTTGTCAGAGGTTATTTTTCATGCTATTTTTAGTACAGAAATTACACTGATATGATGTGGCGTTTCAGTGGGTGTTGTGTAGAATGCAAAGTAATGAGGTAATCCATATGCATAAGTAAAGCCCACTTTTAGTATCTAGTGAATTGGGACCTAAAAAGGCTTATATAAAAACCTAGAGGTCACAGTTGTTTTTGGAGAAATGAGAATGAGTTTCTTGCACACATGGTTTCTATTCACTCAGGTTAGAGCAGCTGATCCCCCATGCAGTGTACAAGGGCTGCCCAATCCTCCTCAACTCAGCAAAGATGGGGATGTACTGATTGGTGGGATCTTTTCCATCCACAACAAATGGAACCAGCCAGGACAAACATTCACATCAGGACCCCAGAAAGGAGAATGCACAAGGTGAGGGTCAATAGGGAAATTTCTATATAAAGTAGGTTATGTCATGAACATTTTCCTAAATTATTTACAACATAAAATGTTCAAAATTCTTTCTGAAATTGATTATGATTTAAATATTTTTTTCCTGCAGTTTGAATCTCAGAGAAATGAAAAATATACAAACAATGGTATTTGCCATTGAGGAAATCAACAACAGAACCGATATTCTTCCTGGGATCAGTTTAGGTTATAAAATCTATGATGCCTGTGCGACAGTTGAAATGACCACAAGAGCCTCGTTGTCCTTAGTAAATGGTGAAAAAAATAAAACTTCAGTGTCCTGCTCTAAAACTGAAACAGTTCAAGCAATCATAGGAGAATCATCATCTACCCCCACTATTGCCATATCTGCTACAGTGGGACCTTTACACATACCTGTGGTAAATCACCTGTCTTCTGATATCAAAGTATAAAAATGCATTTCCCTGAAATATATACATTTGCATTACATGTTACGTAGGCTGTTGTTATTCTCAGAAAATGAAAAGGACATAAAACCAAGTGTTATTATCTATAGTTTATATGTTAACCATATAACTCTATTACAGGTCAGTCACTCTGCATCATGTGCATGCTTAAGTGACAGAAAAAAATATCCATCTTTCTTCAGAACTGTTCCCAGTGATTATTTCCAGAGCAGAGCTTTGGCAAAACTGGTCAAATATTTTGGATGGACATGGGTAGGGGCCCTATGCAGTACTAATGATTATGGTATGAATGGTATAAATGAATTCATCAATGCAGCGAAAAAAGAGGGGATCTGTGTTGAGTATTCCAAGACATTTTATAAGACAGACCCCAGAGAAAAAATTCTGAACATAGTTGAGATTATCAAGGCTTCAACCTCCAAAGTTATTGTAGCTTTTGTTGCATATTCTGACATGGGGGTTCTTTTAAAGGAATTGGCATTACAGAACATGACAGGGTTTCAGTGGATTGGAAGTGAGTCTTGGATTTCTGATTTAAACCCAGCCAATGTTCACTGGCAGCATGTTCTAAAAGGGTCTTTGGGTTTTGCTATCCCAAAAGCTGAAATCACTGGCCTTGGGGAATTTCTGACTAAGCTTAATCCAGCTTCTGATATACCTATTTACAAAGAGTTGTGGGAGACAATATTTCAGTGTAAACTTTCAACACAAGAAAATGTTGAGATGAAACAATTATGCAAGAGCAATGAAAGTCTCACTCAAGTTCAAAACCTTTATACAGATGTTTCAGACTTACGACTTGCAAATAATGTTTATAAGGCTGTGTATGCTGTGGCTTATGCCCTGCATAGCAGTTATGGATGTTCAAAGAGGGACAGTGGACAAGGTGCTGATGTGTGTACAAACCTTGCAGATAACCAGCGACCGTGGAAGGTAAGTGTAACAAAATAGACTCATGAAAAACATATTCACACTTATATTCATACTTATATTAATAACTGAAGAGTATGCAATGCTTCCTTTAGATAGTGAGTGAGTTGAAGAAAATCCATTTCTCCACTACAGCAGGAGAGGATGTATTCTTTGATGAGAATGGAGACCCGGCAGCGAGGTATGATGTGCTGAACTGGCAGCAAGGCAAAGATGGTAAAACATTGATTGTTAAAGTGGGCTTCTATGATGCCTCTCTGCAAACACACCGTCAGCTATCATTTAACAACATCAATATATCCTGGGCCCAGAACAAGGTAAACAACAACATCTATACCAACAGAATATGTTCATACAGATTTTGTATTGTATGTTTATATATACCGTATATTATTATTACATATACACAATAAATAATGGTTTTCTGAAAATACTTATTAAATATATGCAATATGTAATGGTTTGCAGGTGCCAGTCTCTGTGTGTAGTCCGAGCTGTCCCCCGGGCACCAGGAAGGCTGTGCAGAAAGGAAGGGCAATCTGCTGCTTTGACTGTATACCATGTGCAGAGGGGGAAATAAGTAACATAACAGGTATAATGAATGGTGTTTTTAATAATGCACAGAGGAATCAAAAAATTACAATGCAAAATGCACGTTATAATCTTGAATGAATTTAATAGACAAATTGACATTCATTTTCTCTTCTTTAGATTCTATAACTTGTATCAAGTGCCCTCCTGAACTGTGGTCTAATGACAAGAAGGATACATGTGTCTTAAAGCTGGTGGAATTCCTGTCATTTCAGGAAAGAATGGGAATCATTCTTGTATCATTTTCTTTGTTAGGAGTATCTTTCACCATCATCGTTACTGTAATTTTCTTTAAACACAAGGACACACCAATTGTTAGAGCAAATAATTCTGAACTGAGCTTTCTGTTACTCTTCTCTCTTACTCTGTGTTTTCTCTGTTCACTTACTTTTATTGGATGGCCATCTGATTGGTCCTGTATGCTTCGCCATACAGCGTTTGGGATCATCTTCGTCCTCTGCATCTCCTGTGTTCTTGGGAAAACGGTAGTGGTGTTAATGGCCTTCAGGGCTACACTTCCTGGCACTAATGTCATGAAATGGTTTGGGCCTCTACAGCAGAGACTCAGTGTACTTGCCTTCACTCTTGTACAGGTCATTATTTGTGTGATTTGGCTAAACGTTTCTCCTCCTTTTCCTTACAAAAATATGAATTACTACAAGGAAAAGATTATATTAGAATGTAGTTTAGGTTCAGCTATAGGATTCTGGGCTGTGCTGGGTTATATAGGATTTTTGGCCTTTTTATGTTTTATTTTGGCTTTTCTGGCTCGAAAGCTACCTGACAATTTCAATGAAGCAAAATTCATCACATTTAGTATGCTCATATTCTGTGCAGTTTGGATCACCTTTATTCCAGCTTATGTCAGCTCTCCTGGAAAATTTACTGTAGCTGTGGAGATATTTGCCATTTTAGCATCAAGCTTTGGTTTACTATTCTGCATATTTCTCCCAAAGTGTTATATAATCATCCTGAAACCAGAGAAGAATACTAAAAAGCAAATGATGGGTAAATGATTTAGCTAGCTAAATAGTCAGTAGTTTTGCACTGTTTAATATATGTTTTAGTTTAGATAAAAGACTTTTAAACAAATCATCATAGAAACCTATTATTCAATTTATACAAAAAATAAAGTTAAAATAATTCTTTATCTTTTGAATTTATTTGCAGCACCATTTATCTTTCTATACGTTTGTATTAAATTCTCCAATGATTGCCCATTCAAAAAAATGTTTAATTATTACATACTTACAATCATTTACATACAAAATGTGAAATTGGTCTTGTCACATATCCTACTCTGAGAGTGTTAGGTAAAGCTAAACATTTCACAATGATACAATGCCTAAAACAAATGTATAATTAGTTCCTTAAAAAAAAAATGATGTAAAATTGTGAAACTGTGCTTTCGTCAGCCCAAGTTGATTAGCCTGCAAGAAATAAACTTGCAAAAGAAATATTGCTTTCCAGCTTGGCCTTTTGGTATCCTTGGTCAATTGAAAAAGTATATTGTACTGTATGAGCAAATAAAAGAGAAATATGTAAATATAGAAACATGATTTTCTTAAGATTTAATTAAACGTTTTTATGTTTATTTTTTTCCATGTGGTTCCTCAGAAGCAGATATGGGACTTATAGACAACCTTAACAACTTGTAGACAACATCAAAACATGGATTCTCTGCATAATAGATTTAAATGCACGTACAGTATTCCCACAACTGGGCATGTCATCATTTAGCATATACAATACACTACATAGTAACATTCTACAGAAAGACTCATTAATTGTCATTTATTCAATTTTATTGTCAATGTATTGTGAAAAATTTGCACAACATCTGGTTTGGTGATTAGAAACATTTGCATTATGAATGAAAAGCTCACGTTGTATTCCAATGTATTGTATTCCTATTCCAACAGGGGGGTCGCCTCCTCAAAAGCTTTGTCCAAAGGGGTATCCTTACAGGATGTGTGTGCTGTGGCCGGATGGACTATGCCGCACGCATTCAATCGATTTTACAGTCTGGACCTACATTCCGGCCTGGGCTCGAGTGTCTTGTAGTGACCCTCGGGCTCGGATCTTTTTGTACAGGCCGTACCCTCAGTATGAGGGAGTGGGTATTCTCTTTCCCACAGAGTTCAGTTAAGGCAACGTGAAGTTCCCTTTGAAATGGAACGTCTGTTCCCTGAGAAGGACATGAGACGCTGTGTAGCTTTGTCATACTGGGGCATGCTTGTGAATTGCGTCTTTGCTTCAGATATTAGAGGCTGACAGCGTGATTCACAGGTATCATTTATATATCACACAACGTGCTTAATTGGCATGTCACCTGATCATGGCAGGCCTATAAATAGGCATGATGTTACACAAGCTTCAGATACCAGTCATGCACAAGGGTGCTTCTCACAGTGTTCAGCTAACGCAATGTCTCATTCCCTTCTCATGGAACAGGATTACATGTGTAACCCAGAGGTTTTCACATATCTTGTCAGAATCCCTCCAACCCCAAAAGTGTTCTTTTTTCTTTATGTCATGTTTGTTCTCATCTTAAGCCATAAAGAGGCTCTGCTTGGGCCACTCTTTTTCATAATCTGTGAAATAGAAGACATGTCAAACCACACACTACATACATCACATTTGTGAGTGCACTGTCAAAGTCCTATCATAACCAAAAGTAGCTGTACCCATGCAGGATAAGGGGCTGGTTTTCTAACCTTGTGGTTTAACATTACTGTGTACAAAACTGGCAGAATGCAATGTTGTATATTTTTTCAAATTCAATATTTCTTCACAGTTATTTCTGTATGTACACACAACTGTAAAAAGAACAATTCACAGCCCAAAATATTAGCAGGTAGGTGTATTGGCTATACTAAATTGCTTTAGATATACAGTGGCAAGAAAAAATATGTGAACCTTTTGGAATTTCATGGTTTTCTGAAAAAATTTGTCATAAAATGTGATCTGATCTTCATCTAAGTCAAGGGTATTGACAAATATAATGTGTCTAAAATAATAACACAGAAAAATCTGATCTTTCATGTCTTTATTGAGAACCACCAAAAAAAAACCTCATAGTGCTTGTGGAAAAAGTATGTGAACCCTTGAGTTAATGACCACAAAAAAGCTAATTGGAGTCAGGTTTTAGCACACCTGGAGTCTCGATAAGAAAATGAGTTTGGAGGTGTGGACTACAGTTACTTTGACTGATAAAAACCCCTCAAAATTTTGGAGTTTGCACTGCACAAGAAGCACACGCTTATGTGAGCCATGCCTCGCCAAAAAGAGCTTTCAGAGGATCTACGATCAAGAATTGTTGATTTACATAAAGTTGGCAAGGATTACAAGGAGATTTCAAAGACTTTAGAAGTTCATCAGTCTACAGTTAAGCAAACATTCTACAAATGGAGACACTTTGGGACTGTTGTTACTCTATCAAGAAGTGGGTGCCCAGTCAAAATGACACCAAGAGCACAACGAAGACTCATCAATGAGGTAAAGAAACAACCCCGAATGACAGCCAGAGATTTGAAGGCATCATTGGAACTGGCTAACATCTCTGTTCATGAGTCTACGATACGTAAAACATTGCACAAGCAGCGTATCTACGGCACGACACCACGAAGAAAGCAACTGCTTAATGAAAAGAACATTGCTGCACACCTGAAGTTTGCAAAAGAGCACAGTGACACTCCACAGCGGTATGGGCAAAATGTTTTGTGGACTGATGAAACTAAGACTGAACTATTTGGTTAAACCACACAACACTACATCTGGCGTAGAAAGGGCACGGCATATCATCATGAAAACATCATCCCAACCGTAAAGTATGATGGAGGAAACATCATGATTTGGGCCTGCTTTGCTGCATCAGGGCCTGGCCAGCCTAGAATCATTGAGGGGAAGATGAATTCCCAAGTATATCAGACAATTCTTCAGGATAATGTGAGAATGTCTGCTGAAACTGTGTAGAAGATGGGTGATGCAAAAGGACAACGACCCAAAACACCAGAGCAAGTCCACAACAGAATGGCTTCAGAAAAACAAAGTCCGCATTTTGGAGTGGCCAAGTCAGGAGCCCAGACATCAACCCAATGGAGATGCTATGGAATGACTTGAAGAGAGCCATACACATGAGATGTCCGAATAATATGACAAAGCTAAAGCAGTTCTGCCAGGAAGAACGGGCTAAAATTCCTCCGGAACGATGTGCAGGTCTAATCCACAGCTACAGGAAGCGCCTGGTTGAGGTTATTGCTGCCAAAGGGGTCAACTGGTTATTAATTCTAAGGGTTCACTTACTTTTTCCACTACCATTTTGAATGCTGAATGAATGTGTTCAATAAAGACATGAGGGATCAGAATTTATTTTGTGTTATTAATTTAGGCACATTATATTTGTCAATACCCTTGACTTAGATGATGATCAGATCACATTTTATGACAAATTTATGCAGAAAACCATGAAATTCAAAACGGTTCACATAATTTTTCTTGCTACTGTATGTGTGTATGTGTGTGCGTGTGCGCGCACGCGCACATGGCGCCCTCTAAGGCATGGCATTCCAATCAGGCATATTTTTACTTTAAGTCCAGTATTCCTGGAATAGACTCTGGACCCATAAACAATATATATTCGCTGATCATTTTTTATTTATTGCCTGTGACTATGCACAATTTGTCAACCATCCAACACTCCCACCATCAACTAAGAAAGCACCATCACAGGACCAATGTTTGTCAGAGGTTATTTTTCATACTATTTTTAGTACAGAAATTACACTGATATGATGTGGCATTTCAGTGGTTGTTGTGTAGAATGCAAAGTAATGAGGTAATCCATATGCATAAGTAAAGCCCACTTTTAGTATCTAGTGAATTGGGACCTAAAAAGGCTTATATAAAAACCTAGAGGTCACAGTTATTTTTGGAGAAATGAGAATGAGTTTCTTGCACACATGGTTTCTATTCACTCAGGTTAGAGCAGCTGATCCCCCATGCAGTGTACAAGGGCTGCCCAATCCTCCTCAACTCAGCAAAGATGGGGATGTACTGATTGGTGGGATCTTTTCCATCCACAGCAAATGGAACCAGCCAGGACAAACATTCACATCAGGACCCCAGAAAGGAGAATGCACAAGGTGAGGGTCCAAAGGGAAATTTCTATATAAAGTAGGTTATGTCATGAACATTTTCCTAAATTATTTACATCATAAAATGTTCAAGATTCTTTCTGAAATTGATTGTGATTTGAATATTTTTTTCCTACAGTTTGAATCTCAGAGAAATGAAAAATATACAAACAATGGTATTTGCCATTGAGGAAATCAACAACAGAACCGATATTCTTCCTGGGATCAGTTTAGGTTATAAAATCTATGCTGCCTGTGCGACAGTTGAAATGACCACAAGAGCCTCATTGTCCTTAGTAAATGGTGAAAAAAATAAAACTTCAGTGTCCTGCTCTAAAACTGAAACAGTTCAAGCAATCATAGGAGAATCATCATCTACCCCCACTATTGCCATATCTGCTACAGTGGGACCTTTACACATACCTGTGGTAAATCACCTGTCTTCTGATATCAAAGTATAAAAATGCATTTCCCTGAAATATATACATTTGCGTTACATGTTATATAGGCTGTTGTTATTCTCAGAAAATGAAAAGGACATAAAACCAAGTGTTATTATCTATAGTTTATATGTTAACCAGATAACTCTATTACAGGTCAGTCACGCTGCATCATGTGCATGCTTAAGTGACAGAAGAAAATATCCATCTTTCTTCAGAACTGTTCCCAGTGATTATTTCCAGAGCAGAGCGTTGGCAAAGCTGGTCAAATATTTTGGGTGGACCTGGGTAGGGGCCCTATGCAGTACTAATGATTATGGTATGAATGGTATAAATGAATTCATCAATGCAGCGAAAAAAGAGGGAATCTGTGTTGAGTATTCCAAGACATTTTATAAGACAGACTCCAGAGAAAAAATTCTGAACATAGTTGAGATTATCAAGGCTTCAACCTCCAAAGTTATTGTAGCTTTTGTTGCATATTCTGACATGGGGGTTCTTTTAAAGGAATTGGCCTTACAGAACATGACTGGGTTTCAATGGATTGGAAGTGAGTCCTGGATTTCTGATTTAAACCCAGCCAATGTTCAATGGCAGCATGTTCTAAAAGGGTCTTTGGGTTTTGCTATCCCAAAAGCTGAAATCACTGGCCTTGGGGAATTTCTGACCAAGCTTAATCCAGCTTCTGATATACCTATTTACAAAGAGTTGTGGGAGACAGTATTTCAGTGTAAACTTTCAACACAAGAAAATGTTGAGATGAAACAACTGTGCAAGAGCAATGAAAGTCTCACTCAAGTTCAAAACCTTTATACAGATGTTTCAGACTTACGAATTGCAAATAATGTTTATAAGGCTGTGTATGCTGTGGCTTATGCCCTGCATAGCAGTTATGGATGTTCAAAGAGGGACAGTGGACAAGGTGCTGATGTGTGTACAAACCTTGCAGATAACCAGCAACCGTGGAAGGTAAGTGTAACAAAATAGACTCATGAAAAACATATTCACACTTATATTCATACTTATATTCATAACTGAAGAGTATGCAATGCTTCCTTTAGATAGTGAATGAGTTGAAGAAAATCCATTTCACCACTAAAGCAGGAGAGGATGTATTCTTTGATGAGAATGGAGACCCGGCAGCGAGGTATGATGTGCTGAACTGGCAGCAAGATAAAGATGGTAAAACATTGATTGTTAAAGTGGGCTTCTATGATGCCTCTCTGCAAACACACCAACAGCTGTCATTTAACAACATCAATATATCCTGGGCCCTAAACAAGGTAAACAACAACATCTATACCAACAGAATATGTTAATACAGATTTTGTATTGTATGTTTATATATACTGTATATTATTATTACATATACACAATAAATAATGGTTTTCTGAAAATACTTAATAAATATATGCAAAATGTAATGGTTTGCAGGTGCCAGTCTCTGTGTGTAGTCCGAGCTGTCCCCCGGGCACCAGGAAGGCTGTGCAGAAAGGAAGGGCAATCTGCTGCTTTGACTGTATACCATGCGCAGAGGGGGAAATAAGTAATATAACAGGTATAATGAATAGTGTTTTTAATTATGCCCAGAGGAATCAAAAAATTACAATGCAAAATGCACATTACAATCTTGAATGAATTTAATAGACAAATTGACATTCATTTTCTCTTCTTTAGATTCTATAACTTGTATCAAGTGCCCTCCTGAACTGTGGTCTAATGACAAGAAGGATACATGTGTCTTAAAGCTGGTGGAATTCCTGTCATTTCAGGAAAGAATGGGAATCATTCTTGTATCATTTTCTTTGTTAGGAGTATCTTTCACCATCATCGTTACTGTAATTTTCTTTAAACACAAGGACACACCAATTGTTAGAGCAAATAATTCTGAACTGAGCTTTCTGTTACTCTTCTCTCTTACTCTGTGTTTTCTCTGTTCAATTACTTTTATTGGATGGCCATCTAATTGGTCCTGTATGCTTCGCCATACAGCGTTTGGGATCATCTTCGTCCTCTGCATCTCCTGTGTTCTTGGGAAAACGGTAGTGGTGTTAATGGCCTTCAGGGCTACACTTCCTGGCACTAATGTCATGAAATGGTTTGGGCCTCTACAGCAGAGACTCAGTGTACTTGCCTTCACTCTTGTACAGGTCATTATTTGTGTGATTTGGCTAAACGTTTCTCCTCCTTTTCCTTACAAAAATATGAATTACTACAAGGAAAAGATTATATTAGAATGTAGTTTAGGTTCAGCTATAGGTTTCTGGGCTGTGCTGGGTTATATAGGATTTTTGGCCTTTTTATGTTTTATTTTGGCTTTTCTGGCTCGAAAGCTACCTGACAATTTCAATGAAGCAAAATTCATCACATTTAGTATGCTCATATTCTGTGCAGTTTGGATCACTTTTATTCCAGCTTATGTCAGCTCTCCTGGAAAATTTACTGTAGCTGTGGAGATATTTGCCATTTTAGCCTCAAGCTTTGGTTTACTATTCTGCATATTTCTCCCAAAGTGTTATATAATCATCCTGAAACCAGAGAAGAATACTAAAAAGCAAATGATGGGTAAATGATTTAGCTAGCTAAATAGTCAGTAGTTTTGCACTGTTTAATATATGTTTTAGTTTAGCTAAAAGACTTTTAAACAAATCGTCATAGAGACCTATTATTCAGTTAATACAACAAATAAAGTTAAAATAATGCTTTATCTTTTGAATTTATTTACAGCACCATTTATCTTTCTATACATTTGTATTAAATTCTCCATTGATTGCCCATTCAAAAAATGTTTAATTATTACATACGTACAATAGTTTACATACAAAATGTGGAATTGGTCTTGTCACATATCCTGCTCTGAGAGTGTAAGGTAAAGCTAAACATTTCACAATGATACATTGCCTAAAACAAATGTATAATTAGTTCCTTAAAAAAATGATGTAAAATTGTGAAACTGCGTTTTTGTCAGCCCAAGTCGATTATCCTGTAAGAAATAAACTTGCAAAACTGCCACAAGTGATCATTATCAGCTACTATGATCTAATCTGGGCTGAGGACCAGAAGATTACTATGAACAAACTGCAGGAGTCAGATAAAAAATGTTTGACCTGGCCTGCATATCATATCATTTCACAAACCAACACTATAAACACATGAGAACACATTGTTATTGTTATTGCAGGATTCACTTTCCCTTATGTGTGGCTAGTGTTCTGTCAGTGCCATCTTTCAGGTACTCAGTACGCTGTACAGAAAATAAGCTTTTTTTACTGTTATGACTGCATGCCAGGCTCACTGAGGAACAAAAGAAATATTGCTTTCCAGCTTGGCCTTTTGGTATTCTTGGTCAACTGAAAAAGGATATTGTACTGTATGGGCAAATAAAAGAGAAATATGGAAATATGGAAACATGATTTTCGTAAGATTTAATTAAATGTTTTTAAGTTTAATTTTTTCCATGTGGTTCCTCAGAAGCAGATATGGGACTTATAGACAACCTTAACAACTTGTAGACAACATCAAAACATGGATTCTCTGCATAATTGATTTAATTGCACGTGATCCCACAACTGGGCATGTCATCACTAAACATTTAGCATGTACAATACTCTTCATTGTTGTAACATTCTACAGAAAGACTCATTATTTGTCATTTATTCAATTTTATTGTCAATGTATTGTGAAAAATTTGCACAACATCTGGTTTGGTGATTAGAAACATTTGCATTATGAATGAATAGCTCATAATTGTACACAAAACTGGATAGATTTTGCATATTCCATATGCTGATTATATAAAACATTAACAAATCATGTGCCTTATTATGATCCCTGATATACAGTATCTCACAAAAGTGAGAACATCTCTCACATTTTTGTATTTTCATGTGACAACACGGAAGAAATGACACTTTGCTACAATGTAAAGTAGTGAGTGTACAGCTTTTGTAACAGTGTAAATTTGCTGTCCCCTCAAAATAACTCAACACACAGCCATTAATGTCTAAACCGCTGGCAACAAAAGTGAGTACACCCCTAAGTGAAAATGTCCAAATTTGGCCCAAAGTGTCAATATTTTGTGTGTCCACCATTATTTTACAGCACTGCCTTAACACTCTTGAGAATGGAGTTCACCAGAGCTTCACAGGTTGCCACTAGAGTCCTCTTCCACTCCTCCATGACGACATCACGGAGCTGGTTGATGTTAGAGATCTTGTGCTCCTCCACTTTCCATTTGAGGATACCCCACAGATGCTCAATATTGTTTAGGTCTGGAGACATGCTTGGCCAGTCCTTCAACTTCACCCTCAGCTTCTTTAGCAAGGCAGTAGTTGTTATCATGCTGGAATACTGCCCTGCGGCCCAGTCTCCGAAGGGAGTGGATCATGCTCTGCTTCAGTATGTCACAGTACATGTTGGCATTCATGGTTCCCTCAATGAACTGTAGCTCCCCAGTGCCGGCAGCACTCATGCAGCCCCAGACCATGGCACTCCCACCACCATGCTTGATTGTAGGCAAGACACACTTGTCTTTGTACTCCTCACCTGGTTGCTGCCACAAACACTTGACACCATCTGAACCAAAAAAGTTTATCTTGGTCTCATCAGACCACAGGACATGGTTCCAGTAAACCATGTCCTTAGTCTGCTTGTCTTCAGCAAACTGTTTACAGGCTTGCTTGTTCATCATCTTTAGAAGAGGTTTCCTTCTGGGATGACAGCCATACAGATCAATTTGATGCAGAGTGCGGCGTATGGTCTGAGCACTGACAGGCTGACCCCCGACCCCTTCAACCTCTGCAGCAATACTGGCAGCACTCATACGTCTATTTCCCAACCACAACCTCTGGATATGACGCTGAACACGTGCACTCAACTTCTTTGGTCGACCATGGCGAGGCCTGTTCTGAGTGGAACCTGTCCTGTTAAACCGCTGTATGGTCTTGGCCACCGTGCTGCAGCTCAGTGTCAGGGTCTTGGCAATCTTCTTATAGCCTAGGCCATCTTTATGTGGAGAAACAATTATTTTTTTTCAGATCCTCAGAGAGTTCTTAGCCATGAGGTGTCATGTTGAACTTCCAGTGACCAGTATGAGGGAGTGTGAGAGCGATGACACCAAATTTAATACACCTGCTCCCCATTCACACCTGAGACCTTGTAACACTAACAAGTCAGATGACACCGGGGAGGGAAAATGGCTTATTGGGCCCAATTTGGACATTTTCACTTAGGGGTGTACTCAATTTTGTTGCCAGCGGTTTAGACATTAATGGCTGTGTGTTGAGTTATTTTGAGGGGACAGCAAATTTACATTGTTATACAGGCTGTACACTCACTACTTTACATTATAGCAAAGTGTCATTTCTTCAGTGTTCTCACATGAAAAGATATAATCAAATATTTACAAAAATGTGAGGGGTGTACTCACCTTTGTGAGATACTGTATATGGATTACCAAAATCTTAATAAAATCACAAAAGCTGATGACCGTCCTCTTCCTAGGGTGAAGTATTGTATGGATCAAGTGAGCACAGAGAAGTATGTTATCAAATTTGATCTATTGAAGATTTATTGGCAGGTGCGGTTAACATCTCGTACCCATAAAATAACCGTTTTTATAACTCCCTCCGGCTTACATTCTTACTCTGTTATGAGTTTTGGCTTGCAACCTTCCAAAGGTTGATGAATTGCATAGTGTCTGGTTTGGAAGGGTGTGCAGTTTATTTAGCTGCCATTGTTTATAGTAACAGCCAGGATCAGCATGTGATCCATGTTTGAGCTTTGTTTCAACATATGCTGGAAGCTGGATTGACTGAATTTGTCTAAATGTGATTTTGCAACAGCCACTGTTACATACTTCGGGAAGGAGGTCTGCTAGGGTAGGGTGTACTCTTTGCATGCAAGTTGCTTGCAAAAAAAAGTTTTCCTACTCCATGCATTAAGATGGAGCTGACGAGGTTTATTGGAATGGCTGGCTACTACTGCAGTTTTTGCCAAAATTTTTCATCAGTGGTCTGTCCATTAACTAACTTTTTGAAAATCTTGGGTTAAATTTGAGTGGTCCCCAAGTTGTCGACAAGCCTTTGAAAACATGAAATTACTGTTGTCTGCCACACCTGTTTTAGCAGCACCACAGATTGGTCAACCATCTAAAATTCAGGTTGATGCAAGCCAAGTGGGAGCAGGAGCCATTCTTATTCAAACTCATCAGGATGGTATTGAACATCCAGTCAGCTATTTTTCACAGGACTTTGACTCTTACCAGCTAAATTATTCTGTTATTGAGAAAGAAGCACTTTTGTTCATCTGAGCCCTTCAACATTTTTATGTTTATGTGGGGGGAGTGGCCCCAGTGGTCATTTACTCTGATCATAACAAATAATGAAGAAATGTCTTCATTCATTACAGAGTGCAAAGTCAACAACTGATGAGCTGGGTCCTTTTCTTACAGCTTTATAATTTAATAATCAAAAATATTAAAGCCACTGACAGTGTGCTGGCTGACACCTTGTCACATGCGCCTACAAAGGAGTGACCTGGCAGGTGTATGTGGGTAGTACAATAGTCCACCTAACCTTTACAGTCCAATTCATCCAGAATGGAAATTATCGTATGCTGTTATGAAAAAGGGAATCTGCAGGGTGGACCACCTCGTGGGTCTCTGACTGGAGCCCTGGAGTTGAGGTCGCCACATTGGCCTCCAGCTGGAACTCTGCAGGAGAGACCACCTCATGGGTCCTGGCTGGAGCTCTGGAGATAATGATAATGGGTCTTTATTGGTCACATATATATATACCCCATCATGCCAGAAAGTTGGTCAAAGCACAGGGTCAGCCATGATAGCCATGTTTTTTGCACGCTTGGAGCAGAAACAGTTAAGGGACTTGGTCAAGGCCCAACAGTGGCAGCTTGGCAGCACCAGGGCTTGAGCGCCCGACCCTCCGATCAGTACCCCAGAGCCTGGAAGTGCTGGGGCTTGAACCTTCTGATCAGTAAAACAAAGCCTTAACCACTAAGCCACTACTGCCCCTGTGGCAGATGTGGAGGCCACCCAGTCAGCCTATGGCTGGAGCTGGGCTGTGGAGGCTGTCCTATCAGCCTCTGGCTGGAGCTGGTCTGGGGAGGCCACCCTGTCGGCCTGGTAGTGGAGTTGGGCTGTTGTTGAAATGTTGTAGAAATGTGATGATTTTTATGGAAACCTGGCTCAACGGCAATAATATTGGTGTATACACCAATATTACTTAAGCATATTCTAAAGCATGGAAATCCTTTACCCTCCCCCTCTCGGGCAAAATACACCACCATTATCAAATATGTGAAGCCCTCAGTAAAAACTATAAAAGTGTGGCTAGAGCAGGGGTGGGCAATTATCCGGAAAGGGCCGGTGTGGGTGCAGGTTTTCATTCCAACCAAGCAGAAGCCACACCTGAATCTATTAGCCAAGATGAACTGATTAGACAGGTGGAATCAGGTTTGCCTCCTGCTTGGTTGGAATGAAAACCTGCACCCACACCGGTCGTTTCCTGATAAGCTTTGCCCACCCCTGGCTAGAGGGAGCAGAGGGATCTGCATAAACTCTGTTCTGGAGCACATCAACATGTGTTGACACAGTCACTACATGTAAATTAATTAAAACTTTCACTAATCTGAAGCCATGGATGAACAAATAAATCTGCATCTAACTGAAGGTATGAGATGCTGCTTTCAGGTCTGGAGACCAGGAAGCCTACAGCTCAATCAGAGAATAAATTGAGGACAACTCGACATATGTGGCAGGGAATCCAAACACTCACAGACTACAAACAGATCAACACTCGCCCCTCAATCAATGATGCCTCCCTCCCTGAAGAGCTCAACATCTTCTATGCTCACTTTGATCAGGGAAACACAGAACACAATATTAGGATTATAAGGATTCTACTATGATGAGGGCATTTCTATCCTCAACATGCTTAGGGTCAATCCTATCAACATTGAGCAAGATAAAGCTGGATCTTGGTATCACCTCCAGTCTCTACGAGAGACTGTTGGAGCTTATGGCAGCAGCAGCCAATGTCATACCATTGGGCCTATTGCACAGGAAACCATTTCAGACTTGGTTGTGTTGTAAATAATTTAGTATATTGAAAGAAAAAAAACACAGGACACGGAGGGTAGTAGTCTTACACCACTTTTATTGGGAATAAGGGAGACTAGTAGAAGAATAAGAGGGGCTGGTAGGAGAGTAGGAGGGAGAAAAAGACGGATGGTAAGGAGTGTGCCCCGGTGAGGGAATAGGGCTCAGCGGATTGTCAGAATAGTCAGTACTGGGGGAATCCACTGCCTCGTAGTCATCAGCAGAAAAAGGAGAAGGCGTATTGACGACAGGACCCATCTGAGTAGAGGCGTCAACAAGGGTAGCAGCTGGGCTTAGCCGATATCATAGAGGAGGAGGGAAAGTGGATGATGTAGAAGGGGTGCGCAAGACGTCAACCAAAAGAGCGAGGTCCACAAATAAGTGAGACAGCTGGCATCTAGTGTTGAGATCAAAGCCCTCCAGTCCCTCTAGAGCAGCAAATAGGAAACCAAGTCCTGCGTTGCGAGCTGCATACCAAGAGACATAAAAAGGCATGAAAAGAAGGGCATTCACCATGTGCACCTGGTCACCAGTGGCCAAAATAACATGCAGCATTAAGTAGCAAATGGACCACCAGAAAAGGGAAGGGAATGAGGCAAGAGCAGGGAGCTATCTATAGGACTATGGAAACATACATTCACACAAGGCAAGGGACAAAATGTATGAGTAAAATGAATCTAAAACACTCACCCATGTTCGAAAAATAATGAAAGATATCCAAAGGTGCAGCAACAGAGACCCTCTTTGTCCAACGGCTGGAAGCCAAGTGATGAGCAAAATGGGAAGTACGGTTTTAAAAAACCCAAACTGGGCCAGGTCGAATTTAAGGGGATTGGGAAAAGACTGAAATAGGAACCTAAGGGGTTAAGGAAATGAATAAAACACGATTATAAGGGTTGCTGAAAAAGAGTGTTGATGTAATATAAGGGTTGTCAGAACCTGTTCAAATATGGACATAAAGGGAACGGGAGGCAAGAATAGCTAAACATACTGGTATTTGGAAATAGAACAAGGGGCGGAGGCTCATAGGACGATTGTATAAAAGGGGAGCCCCGCTGCAGGCTAGTCAGATCACTCTTTGGGATATCTCAAACGGTTTGGATCTCATGTGTTTGGGCTAAATAAAATTGGACCTTTGCTTTTCCTCACTCACTGATTCTGTGTGGTATTTTCTTGAAACCTGAATGAAGACTCAACTGAAATAGCGTGAGTATATTTTTGCTGAAAATTTCTTTACTTATGTTATCTGTAGTGAACAGTGGACAGAGAATTGTCCCACAGTTGAAAAGTTGGGGGTTTTGTCTTCAACCTCTGAGAGTAATCAGTGTCACACGGGGATGCCTACATTCTCTGAAAATTTGAAAGTGTCCCCGGTTTTAGCCTTCAGTCACACTCTAGGTGTGTTTCCTTATAGCAAGATAGTAATGACAGACACCTCTCTCATGGGCTGGGGCGTGGTCACTGGAGCGGCCCTCATCTGGAGTGGCATATAAATTGCCTAGAAATGCATCCCATATTTCTAGCACTGAAATTCTTTCTTCCTGAATTGAGAGGTCATCATGTGGTGATAGACAACACAGCGGTGGTCTCATATATCGACCACCAGGGAGGATTATGTTTGCGTCCCTGTTCAGGCAGGCACAACTAATTCTTCTCTGGGCAGAGGGAAATTTGTTGTCAGTGACTGCAATGTACAGTCTGGGCAACTTAGATGTGGGGGCAAACATACGGTCAAGCCAGGGGCTGAGGCCCAGGGGTTGGTGGCTCCATCCACAAGTGGTGGAGTCCATATGGCAGAGGTTTGGCCAAGCAAAAGTGGATGTGTTCGCCTCCGAGTACACAACACACTGCTCACTGTGGTTCCCTCTCACTCCAGCACCATTAGGTCTGGACGCCAAAGTGCACATGTGGATGAGGTCACATCGATATGCTTTTCCGCTGATCGCTCTGCTCCCACAAGTTCTAGTGAGAGTTCACCAAGACAGTCTACATATGTTGCTAGTAGCACTTTATTGGTCAGCTCGAATATGGTTCTCAGAGACTATATGCTAGACAGCACTCCTTGGGAGATTCCCATCCGCAGGGATCTACTGTCTCAATCCGGAGGGCTGCTTCATCACCCTCAGCCGGACCTATTCTGGTCTCACTGAGTTGTAGAGGTTGTAGAGACCATGTAGAATGCTAGAACGCCATCCACGATGAAATTGTATGCGCTCAAGTGGCAACTTTTTTTTGTGGTGTGAGGAATGTCAGCTAAACCCAGCGAACTGCGCAATAGCTACAGTCCTGGAGTTCTTACAAGGATAATTCTCAGCAGAGTTGGCTCCTCCTACAATCAGGGTCTATGTGGCCACCATTTCGGCCAGCCATGTACCTATTAATGTAGCCTCTGTGGGGCAAGATCCTCTAACTTTGAGGGTTATGCATAATATCAGGCAGCTGAGGCACATCTGCAGACCACGCATACTTTCCTGGGACCTTTCTGTTGTCCTGGAAGGTCTGTCAGGTGCCGTATTTGAGCCCTTGCAGTCAGCTTCTGAGAGGCTTCTGACTCTAAAGGTAGCTCTTCTGCTGGCCCTGACATCTCTCAAGCCAGAAGAAGAGCTACAAGCTCTCTATTGCTTCTTCCTGCCTTGACTTTGCCCCTGGGTTAGCCAAGGCCTTCCTGTATCCTAGGCCGGATTATATTCCTAAAGTGCCTACATCTGCTGCCCAGCCAGTAGTGTTGTAGGCTTTCTGCCCTCCTCCGTTCCTCATACCGGAACAAGAGAAATTGCACCAATTGTGTACAGTAAGGTCTCTCTGTACTTACATCCACCGCTCCAGCCAGTAGCATAAGTCAGAGCAGCTGCTGGGCGGCTTGGGAGGAGGCAGAAGAGGTGATGCTGTGTTAAAGCAGCGCATCTCTAATGGGATAGTGGAAGCAATCTCTATCGCTTATGAGGCACGTGGTCTCGCTATGCCTATGGGCATAAGGGCTCATTCCACTAGGGGGGTCGCCTCCTCAAAGGGGTATCCTTCCAGGATATGTGTGCTGTGCCGGGGTGGTCTACACACACATTCATTTGATTTTACAGACTGGATATGCATTCCGGCCTGGGCTAGAGTGTCTTGCAGTGACCCTCGGGCTCAGATATTTTTGTGTAGGTTGTACCCTCAGTATGAGGGAGTGGATATTCTCGTTCCCACAGAGTTCAGTTAAGGCAACGTCAAAGTTCCCTTTGAAATGAACGTCTGGGTTGCATGTAACCCTGTTCCCTGAGAAGGAGATGAGACGTTGCGTAGCTTTGTCATACTGGGGCATGCCTGTGAATTGCGTCTTCGCTTCAGATATTAGAGGCTGACAGCGCGATTCAGGTATCGTTTATATATCACGCAACGTGGTTAATTGCCACGTCACCTGATCACGGCAGGCCTATAAATAGGCATGATGTTGCACAAGCTTCAGATACCGGTCTCACACACGAGGGCGCTTCCCACAGCGTTCAGCTAACCCATTGTCTCATTCCCTTCTCATGGAACAGGATTACATGTGTAACCCAGAGGTTTTCACATAGCTTTTCAGAATTCCCCCCACAAAAAAATTTTTTTCTTTAAATAATGCATGTTTGTACACAGTCAAAGTCCTGTTACGAAACGGGACTGGAGGCGGATGCAGGTGCAGGTCAAAGTCTTTATTAATTAGCAGACAAACAAACACAGGGAGCGCGGTCTCTACTGACTATACAAACTCTGGACATCTAGCTACGACCGCTAGCATGCTACACGTTAGCACCTACCGTCCTACTTCCTCGACATGACAAACGTAAACCAAATAATACTGCGCAATCACCGAGGGGTTTAAGTAGTCAACATAATCAAACCAAAACATGGACACCTGGGGAAAATCAGAGACATGCTCAGACTTAAGTCAATGTCCAAGCAGGAAGCAAACGAAAACAAAAGAGTCACGTGACCAGTCAGAAGCCATGCCGCAGTGCCCTCTGCTGGCCGTGGTGTAACAAGTCCTATCATCATCAAAAGTAGCTGTACCCATGCAGGATAAGGGGCTGGTTTTCTAACCTTGTGGTTTAACATTACTGTGTACAAAACTGGCAGAATGCAATGTTATATATTTTTTCAAATTCAGCAACTTTACCTTGTCCAAAAATATGGATATGCCCCAAAATCTGACTTTGCACCATTTTATTGTAAATGTAACCTGTAATAAACCAGAGAAAAGGCAAATAAAATATTTCTTCACAGTTATTTCTGTGTACACACAACTGTATAAAGAACAATTCACAGCCCAAAATATTAGCAGGTAGGTGTATTAGCTATACTAAATTGCTTTAAATATATGTGTGTGTGTGTGTGTGTGTGTGTGTGTGTGTGTGTGTGTGTGTGTGTGTGTGTGTGAGTCTATGTGCACATGGCGCCTCCTAATCGATGACATTCCAATCAGGCATATTTTTGCCTTAAGTCCAGTATTCCTGGGAGAGAATCTGGACCCACGAACAATATATATATTCACTGATCTTTTTTATTTATTGCCTGTGATTATGCAAAATGTCAACCATACTATACTCCCTCCATCAACTGAAAAAGCACCATCACAGGACCACTGCTGGTCAGAGGTTATTTTTCATACTATTTTTAGTACAGAAATTACACTGATATGATGTGGCGTTTCAGTGGGTGTTGTGTAGAATGCAAAGTAATGAGGTAATCCATATGCATAAGTAAAGCCCACTTTTAGTATCTAGTGAATTGGGACCTAAAAAGGCTTATATAAAAACCTAGAGGTCACAGTTGTTTTTGGAGAAATGAGAATGAGTTTCTTGCACACATGGTTTCTATTCACTCAGGTTAGAGCAGCTGATCCCCCATGCAGTGTACAAGGGCTGCCCAATCCTCCTCAGCTCAGCAAAGATGGGGATGTACTGATTGGTGGGATCTTTTCCATCCACAGCAAATGGAACCAGCCAGGACAAACATTCACATCAGGACCCCAGCAAGGAGAATGCACAAGGTGAGGGGCAATAGGGAAATTTCTATATAAAGTAGGTTATATCATGAACATTTTCCTAAATTATTTACATCATAAAATGTTCAAAATTCTTTCTGAAATTGATTGTGATTTGAATATTTTTTTTCCCTACAGTTTGAATCTCAGAGAATTGAAAAATATACAAACAATGGTATTTGCCATTGAGGAAATCAACAACAGAACCGATATTCTTCCTGGCATCAGTTTGGGTTATAAAATCTATGATACCTGTGGAACAGTTGAAATAACCACAAGAGCCTCATTGTCCTTAGTAAATGGTGAAAAAAATAAAACTTCAGTGTCCTGCTCTAAAACTGAAACAGTTCAAGCAATCATAGGAGAATCATCATCTACCCCCACTATTGCCATATCTGCTACAGTGGGACCTTTACACATACCTGTGGTAAATCACCTGTCTTCTGATATCAAAGTATAAACATAAATTATCCCTGAAATGTATACATTTGCATTACATGTTATGTAGGCTATTGTTATTCTCATGAAATGAAAAGGACACAAATCCTAGAGTTATTATCTATAGTTTATATGTTAACCATATAACTCTGTTACAGGTCAGTCACGCTGCATCATGTGCATGCTTAAGTGACAGAAAAAAATTTCCATCTTTCTTCAGAACTGTTCCCAGTGATTATTTCCAGAGCAGAGCGTTGGCAAAGCTGGTCAAATATTTTGGATGGACATGGGTAGGGGCCCTATGCAGTACTAATGATTATGGTATGAATGGTATAAATGAATTCATCAATGCAGCAAAAAAAGAGGGAATCTGTGTTGAGTATTCCAAGGCATTTTATAAGACAGACTCCAGAGAAAAAATTCTGAAAGTAGTTGAGATTATCAAGGCTTCAACCTCCAAAGTTATTGTAGCTTTTGTCTCATATTCTGACATGGGGGTTCTTTTAAAGGAAATGGCCTTACAGAACATGACTGGGTTTCAGTGGATTGGAAGTGAGTCCTGGATCTCAGATTTAAACCCAGCCAATGTTCAATGGCAGCATGTTCTAAAAGGGTCTTTGGGTTTTGCTATCCCAAAAGCTGAAATCACTGGCCTTGGGGAATTTCTGACTAAGCTTAATCCAGCTTCTGATATACCTATTTACAAAGAGTTGTGGGAGACAGTATTTCAGTGTAAACTTTCAACACAAGAAAATGTTGAGATGAAACAATTGTGCAAGCGCAACGAAAGTCTCACTCAAGTTCAAAACCTTTATACAGATGTTTCAGACTTACGACTTGCAAATAATGTTTATAAGGCTGTGTATGCTGTGGCTTATGCTCTGCATAGCAGTTATGGATGTTCACAGAGGGACAGTGGACAAGGTGCTGATGTGTGTACAAACCTTGCAGATAACCAGCAACCATGGCAGGTAAGTGTAACAAAATATCCTGGTGGAAAAATTTATTTTTATATTCATAAATGAAGAGTATGCAATGCTTCCTTTAGATAGTGAATGAGTTGAAGAAAATCCATTTCGCCACTACAGCAGGAGAGGATGTATTCTTTGATGAGAATGGAGACCCAGCAGCGAGGTATGATGTGCTGAACTGGCAGCAAGGCAAAGATGGTAAAACAATGATTGTTAAAGTGGGTTTTTATGATGCCTCTCTGCAAACACACCGTCAGCTGTCATTTAACAACAACAGTATATCCTGGGCCCAAAACAAGGTAAACTACAATATCAATACTAACAGAATATGTTCATACAGATGTTGTATTGTATGTTTATATATACCGTATATTATTATTACATATACACAATAAATAATGGTTATCAGAAAATACTTATTAAATATATGCAATATGTAATGGTTTGCAGGTGCCAGTCTCTGTGTGTAGTCCGAGCTGTCCCCCGGGCACCAGGAAGGCTGTGCAGAAAGGAAGGGCAATCTGCTGCTTTGACTGTATACCATGCGCAGAGGGGGAAATAAGTAACATAACAGGTATGATGAATGGTGTTTTTAATAATGCACAGAGGAACCAAAAAAATACAATGAAAAATGCACATTATAATCTTGAATGAATTTAATAGTCAAATTGACATTCAATTTCTCTTCTTTAGATTCTATAACTTGTATCAAGTGCCCTCCTGAACTGTGGTCTAATGACAAGAAGGATACTTGTGTCTTAAAGCTGGTGGAATTCCTGTCATTTGAGGAAAGAATGGGAATCATTCTTGTATCATTTTCTTTGTTAGGAGTATCTTTCACCATCATCATTAGTGTAATTTTCTTTAAACACAAGGACACACCAATTGTTAGAGCAAATAATTCTGAACTGAGCTTTCTGTTACTCTTCTCTCTTACTCTGTGTTTTCTCTGTTCAATTACTTTTATTGGATGGCCATCTGATTGGTCCTGTATGCTTCGCCATACAGCGTTTGGGATCATCTTCGTCCTCTGCATCTCCTGTGTTCTTGGGAAAACGGTAGTGGTGTTAATGGCCTTCAGGGCTACACTTCCTGGCACTAATGTCATGAAATGGTTTGGGCCTCTACAGCAGAGACTCAGTGTACTTGCCTTCACTCTTGTACAGGTCATTATTTGTGTGCTTTGGCTAAATGTTTCTCCTCCTTTTCCTTACAAAAATATGAATTACTACAAGGAAAAGATTATATTAGAATGTAGTTTAGGTTCAGCTATAGGTTTCTGGGCTGTGCTGGGTTATATAGGATTTTTGGCCTTTTTATGTTTTATTTTGGCTTTTCTGGCTCGAAAGCTACCTGACAATTTCAATGAAGCAAAATTCATCACATTTAGTATGCTCATATTCTGTGCAGTTTGGATCACTTTTATTCCAGCTTATGTCAGCTCTCCTGGAAAATTTACTGTAGCTGTGGAGATATTTGCCATTTTAGCATCAAGCTTTGGTTTACTATTCTGCATATTTCTCCCAAAGTGTTATATAATCATCCTGAAACCAGAGAAGAATACTAAAAAGCAAATGATGGGTAAATGATTTAGCTAGCTAAATTGTCAGTAGTTTTGCACTGTTTAATATATGTTTTAGCTTAGCTAAAAGACTTTTAAACAAATCATCATAGAGACCTATTATTCAATTAATACAACAAATAAAGTTAAAATAATGCTTAGTTCTTTAAAAAAAATCACGTAAAATTTTTAAAATTTTTGCTCTTTTGTCAGCCCAAGTTGATTAGCCTGCAAGAAATAAACTTATAAACTTGCAAAAGAGACACACGTCGTCATTATCAGCTACTATGATCTAATCTAGGACCAGAAGATTACTATGAACAAACTTCAGGAGCCAGACAAAAAATGTTTGAACTGGCCTAAATAACTTTATTTCATAAATGAACACTATAAACACATGAGAACACATTGTCATTGTTATTGCAGGACTCATTTTCTTATGTGTAAACGAGTTTCTTATTTCTTATGAGACTTGTGTGGCTAGTGTTCTGTGAGTGCCATCCTTCAGGTACCCAGTAGGCTGTACAGAAAAGAAGCTTGTTTGCTGTTATGACTGCATGCCAGGCTCACTAAGGAACAAAAGATTGCTTTCCAGCTTGGCCTTTTGGTATACATGGTCAACAGAAAAAGGATACTGTATGGGCAAATAAAAGAGAAATATGTAAATATAGAGCAATGATCTTCTTATTAAGATTTAATTAAATGTTTTTATGTTTATTTTTTTCCATGTGGTTCCTCAGAAGCAGATATGGGACTTATAGACAACCTTACCAACTTGTAGACAACATCAAAACATGGATTCTCTGCATAATAGATTTAAATGCATGTGATGCCACAAATGGGCATGTCATCACTAAACATTTAGCATACACAATATTCTTCTTTCTAAAGAAAGACTCATTGTCATTAATTAAATTTTATTGTCAATGTATTGTGAAAAATTTGCCCAACATCGGGTTTGGTGATTAGAAGAATTTGCATAATGAATGAATAGCTCACATTTTACACAAGGGTGTGCAGTTTATTTAGATGATGTCATTGTTTATACTGACAGCTAGGATCAGCATGTGATCCATGTTCGAGCTTTGTTATAACATATGGCGGAAGCTGGCTTGACTGTGAATCTGTCTAAATGTGATTTTGCTAACCGCCACTGATACATACTTGAGGAAGGAGCTCTGTCAGGGTAGGGTGCACTCTTTGCATGCAAGGTGCTTGTAAAAAAGTTTTCCTACTCTATGCATTACGATGGAGCTGATGAGGTTTATTGGAATGGCCAGCTACTGCTGCAGTTTTTGCCCAAATTTTCATTCAGTGGTGTGTCAGTTAACTAACTTTTTGAAAATCTCGGGTTAAGTTTGCAGTGACCCTCGGATCTTTTTGTACAGGCCGTGCCCTCAGTATGAGGGAGTGGGTATTCTTGTTCCCACAGAGTTCAGTTAAGGCAACGTGAAGTTCCCTTTGAAAGGGAACCCTGTTCCCTCAGAAGGACACGAGACATTGCGTAGCTTTGTCATACTGGGGCATGCCTGTGAATTGTGTCTTCGCTTCATATATTAGAGGCTGACAGCATGATTCAGGTATTGTTTATATATCACGCAACGGGCTTAATTGCCACGTCACCTGATCATGGCAGGCCTATAAATAGGCATAATGTTACATAAGCTTCAGATACCGGTCACGCACGAGGGAGTCTCCCACAGCATTCAGCTAACGCATTGTCTCATTCCCTTCTCATGGAACAGGATTACATGCGTAACCCAGAGGTTTTCACATAGCTTGTCAGAATCCCCCCCCCAAAAGTGTTCTTTTTTCTTTATATCATGTTTGTTCTCATCTTAAGCCATAACGAGGCTCTGCTTGGGCCACTCTTTTTCATAATCTGTGAAATAGAAGACATGTCAAACCACACACTACATACATCACATTTGTGAGTGCACTGTCAAAGTCCTATCATCACCAAAAGTAGCTGTACCCATGCAGGATAAGGGGCCAATTTTCTAACCTTGTTGTCTAACATTACTGTGTAGAAAACTGGCAGAATGCAATGTTATATATTTTTTCAAATTCAGCAATTTTACTTTGTCCAAAAATATTCATATGCCCCCAAATCTGACTTTGCACCATTTTATTGTAAATGTAACCTGTAATAAACCAAAGGCAAATAAAATATTTCTTCACAGTTATTTCTGTATGTACACACAACTGTAAAAAGAACGATTCACAGCCCAAAATATTAGCAGGTAGGTTTATTGGCTATACTAAATTGCTTTAGATATGTGAGAGAGAGAGAGAGAGAGAGAGAGAGAGAGAGAGAGAGAGAGAGAGAGAGAGAGAGAGAGAGAGAGAGTGTGTACATGCACACATGGCGCCCCCTAATGGATGGCATTCCAATTGGGCATATTTTTGCATTAAGTCCAGTATTCCTGGGATAGACTCTGGACCCACGAACAATATATATTCACTGATCTTTTTTATTTATTGCCTGTGACTATGCACAATTTGACAACCATCCAAGTAATGAGGTAATGTATATGTCACGGCCAACCAAGTTCTGTTCACGCCTGAAGCCGACGTCATGGCCAACCAAGTTATGCTCATGCTTGAGTCTGCTGACACAGCCAACCAAGTTCAGCCTGCAGAGTCGATGGAGAATGACTCTCAGCATCCCTATACAGTTGAGGACGCCACTCAGCCTTCTTGTTCAACTGAGAAAGTTTCTTGGCCTCCAATTAAAGCCAAGAGCTCTCTTTTGCTTCCCTTCTCTGCCTCGGAAGTCACTACACCAGGCTTCTCTACGAATCTGCCTTTCTGTACCACAGAGGAAGTCGCTCCACAGTCAAGAAAGGCCAACAAGATGGCCCACCAAGTGAAACACCTGTCTAAAGCTGACGACACAACTTCCCAAGCCTGGGTCTTGCCTAATGAACCCGGCAAACCAGCCCCAGCCTCATATCTGCTCCTCAGGCTCCTCGAGGAGCTGCTATTTGGCTGAAGAGGACTACACTTCCCACACACACACATTCACCTTCTCTGGAATTCATGCGATATAAAACAATTTTTGAACACTGACTTTGCGAAGTATTACGTTCAGCTGCTACAGTCTCTGTCATGTACCAAGCCTTTATTCCTAGCTTTATGTTTCATGGTTTTGATCTGGTTCTCATCCTCATTATTTGAGTGTTGTCTTAATCTAGTTTATCCTGTTTGCTGATCACCTGACCATTTGCCTGTTTTGACCACGCTATTGTTTCATGATTTTTATTTGTCTTCCTATATCTCCTATAATAAAGCTCTTATCTGCATTTGCATTTGTCCTTAACGTCCTTATGTGACAGCTATGAGAAGAAAAGAAAACAGATTTCATTTAAAAAGCTAGGCATCAATTGAAAGACAATTAAACATTTATTTTATAATAATTCCAATACATGTGGTGGACAGTCTAGTCCCTGGAATTAATATAAAACTGTCATCTGCTAATTTGGCAACATCACAAACTCTGTAATTAGACCAAAGACCAAAAACAAATGGTTAAAAATGTGAAGGTCAAACTAGCTTATGTGTTGTAGTGGTATATGTTTTGTTTTTGACTTGTATTCCAACCATTTGTCCTGTAAATAATCTTGTTCACTGGTGAGTTGAAAAGTTAGCTAAGTGGATTATAATATGCATTTATAATATAATATTTATGCATAATATTATAATATTTAATTATATTTAACTGCTTGGTGCCATGGTTATTAATTTTATTTTGATTGTGTATTTGATTGTTTTATTGTATATTTATTTAGCATTAATGTGACTAAGGAGCAGTCTAAAAAAAATCCACACATAAACATGCTTGACTGTAAAACTTCCTCTTTGACAGCAGATGTCAGCCATGCGCAATGCACTTCACAGAGCGATTCACTATAGGATACAATGGGCCAGAATGGTTCAAAGTTACCACTAGAGGGACCAGAGCCTAAGTGATTCTCTCTGTTTATTCACAAAGGTAAAAAGTAAATTGTGATTTATATATATATATATATATATATATATATATATATATATATATATATATATATATATATATATATATATATATATATATATATATATATATCATATTAAATAGACTGGAAATGGTTTGGTTTAAACTTACAGACAACGATTTCATAGTCCTGTTTACTATGGTAATAATGCCAGGTACCTATACTTGGTCTTCTTTTACAAGCTGCCAGTGGGGCATTATCAATGAACACCATGTAAAAAAGTTATTTTTTAGGAATGCTGATTAAGAACATCTGTGACACAAGTCATTTCCTATTTTGTTACAGCATTCATGCTCATTAATGTTATAGCAGTTATAAACAGATGTTTCTTCGGCAGTGTATTTTTTTAAGTTAACAAGACAAAAAAAAAAAAAAATCATCTTTTCATGTTACACAGAAAATGGAAAGTTCAAAGCCCTATATCCTGAAGACTTTACCGTATTGGAAAACTTTACAGCTTTACCTCTGATTGTTAAAAAGTGCTGCCACACTAGACTCCTTCCATAAATGTTAAATAAACGTCTCCTCACAGAAAAATAAACCACATCGAAGATTACACATTTTTTAATTCGTTTATGTGACGTATCCAACATAAAAGTCCTTGTGCAAGTTGCCACTAGAGTAACAATAACATTAGAATGAGTGCATTAATATAAAGATGAGTTTTGCAGCTATTGCTATTTAAAATTCATCAACACCATCTGACAAACCAGAATTCAACAGTGCTATTGTATAAGTGATTCCTTGTGTGTAGCTGAATTTCACACATCACCACAAAGTGGTTACCATATAAAAAAAAATGCAGAGTTGTTGTGATTACATTCTGGTGAACGTAGGATGTGTCTAACTAACTTGTCTTTCTTGTGTCAAGCTTAAGATTCCTAATGCGCTCATTCAGCAAGGTGTGCCACACTTTTTTATACTTGGACAAAATAGTTCAGGGCTAAACACTTCTATTACTTGAATTTGGTCTGGTTTTCGCTTTATTATCGAAGGAGGCCACTCCATGAGGTGACAACCTTGATAATATGTGAGTCATAATGCATTACTCACAAGGTGAAAAGGTGTTTACAGCTCTTTGTAAAAACAAAGTAATTATCCATGACGTCACACTGATTGTTTAATTTGGTTTAATTGTCCCTATTTTCTCTGCTGGTTAAAATCACTGGAATTTTTTTTATGGTTAGGGTTGGACAGACTGAATGAGATTAATTATTTTTTTAATATATATTTTCAGGTAATTTAACCTAAGATTCAGATACATCCAACATTCAAGCTCCTGTATGAAGAGATAACGGGGGGGGGGGGGGGGGGGGGGGATTTGCTATTGAGTTGTTTTAATGGGCCAGAAAATTACTCTAGCTCCACAAGGACTTTCCAAAATTACCCCAAATGTTTTTTTGCTCCAGGCAAATTTACCTCTACTAAACAGGAACTCTTCTCCTGCAGAAGATGCAAGGCCCTCCTTTTCTCTTCCTTTCACTCATTCTATCTCTCTATATATCTCTGGTCAGGTGATGGCTGTGGATGCCTGGCTGTGGGCACTAGGGTTCCTGATATGGCCGATCTGGGTGAACTCTGTGGGACTCGCATGTACTCTGCAGACCAGGCCCATCTCCAGGAGCCTGTATAAGAAAGGTGATGTGATTATTGGGGGTCTCTTTCCAATTTATGTTGAAGCCCCTGAACCTGATCACATGTTCATACAGAGAGTGCAGGGAAGCCATTGCCAGAGGTGAGAACTATGTGTCCTCAGGATGAAAAAAAAGTGCAGAAGTAATAGATATAACATTTGAAAATGTTGAAAAATTATTTGCTGTTAGAGTATTTGTGGGTCTGGTTGTGGAATTTGTTTGAGTATGTGGTTTCAATGTGCCAAAAATCTTTAATGAGCTTGACAATTTTTGTCATTTTATATTTATTGAGTTTACTAAAGCTTCCCTTGCTATTTACAAATGCTTCAGTAACTAATAATATTCTTCTGAAAGTCCTTGTTTTCTTTATCACTGTCTCAGTGTTGAATTACGATCTTACCATTGGCTGCAAACAATGATCTTCACAGTGGAGGAGATTAACCAGAATCCATCTCTGTTGCCAAACTTCACACTGGGCTACCTCGCTGCAGATACCTGCTTGGCCGAGAGCAGTACCCTAAGTGCTGCACTGGCAATGGTGACGGGACAGGAGGATACAGTGTCTGGGGAACATTGTACAATGGCTCCTAATGTGCCTGTCATTATTGGCGATGCACGCTCCTCTGCCTCCATAGTGGTGGCTGATACCTTGAGTGTTTTTGACATCCCTATGGTAAATGACCGTGTCACTATTTGGCTATAAAAAATTTTGTTTATGATATATTGATATAGTGTCAATGTAACAATTTTTAATCAGATATCTCTCTTTCACTTACAGTCCTTTCATTCTATAACAAAGGGAAGACTAATTTTATTTATGTGCTCTAAGTTTATTTGTCTGCTCTTGTCTCTCCAGGTTAGTTACTTTGCTTCTTGTGCATGTCTCAGTGATCGCAGCAGGTACCCCACCTTTCTGCGCACAGTTCCTAGTGATGCTTTCCAGGCTAAAGCCATGGCCCGTCTGTTGCACCTGATGGGCTGGACCTGGGTTGGGGTTGTCTCTGGAGATGATGTTTATGGGAAAAGTGGTGTGCAGCTGCTGCTGAAGGAACTAAAGGGTTCAGGTGTGTGTGTAGACTACCATGAGGTCATCCCCAAATCCCATGCACCGAATAGGATTCAACGCATCGTGGAGAGAATCCAGATTTCGAAGGCTCAGGTGGTAGTAACCTTCGCTATTGGGCCTGATACGGAGGTCTTACTGAGAGAAGTGGTGAGGATGAATGCCACTGACAGGCAGTGGATTGCTACTGAAGCATGGAGCACCTCTACCCACTACTCTGCATGGAGCGGCATCTCCTTAGCAGGGACCCTTGGTTTTGCCCTGAGGCGGGTTGATATCCAGGGCCTGGGCTCCTATTTGACCCAATTGAGCCCAGAGGAACATTTAATGGAGCCACTGGTCCAGAGTGTTTGGGAGGATGTGTTTGGGTGTAGATTTGGGGAGCAAATTCAATCAGGACCTCCAAGACCACTGTGCACAGGCTTGGAGAAAGTAAAACATGGAGAGGACTATTTTGATGTCATGTATAATGTCTATAAGGCTGTGTATGCTATTGCAAATGCTATTCAGGACATGCTGGCATGTCAGCCTGGCAAAGGACCCTTTGAGAATGGAGAATGTCCTGATATTAAACCAATAAAACCTAAACAGGTAAAATATCATCTATTAGTTTCAATTATGTGACCTTAATCGTTTAAATAATTTAGGTTATACAGTGTGCTTGTATGGATTGTTTGTATGGGTTTGTATTTAGCTTCTACACTATCTGAAGGCAGTCCAGTTCACAACGCCAGTTGGTGAAATGGTTGGTTTTGATGAGAACGGGGATCCATCTGCCTCATATGACATAATTAACTGGCATGTAGGGGCTGAAGGAAAAGTGGAGTTTGTCAAAGTTGGACAGTTTGATGCAGCAAAAGGACCAGAGCAAGACTTCCAGCTGGATCTCAGGAAAGTGTTCTGGGGAGGGGGCTGGGGTGATGAGGTAAGAATGTACATTTTAGTTTGGTGTTCTGGCAGTATCAACCATCACTGATACAGACTAACATTGCTGTACTGTAATTTTGAGCTTGAGGTATGGTAAATAATCAGCAAGCTAAGGAACAACAGAGATATTTGAAGTGAACTGGCCTGCATATAATACAAAACCAGTATATCAAGATATTTTCTCTGTGTACGTGTGTGTTTGTGTGTGTGTGTGTGTGTGTGTGTGTGTTTGTATGTCTGCAGAGCACAATTACTAACTCTGTAGGGAAAATAAATAGCATTTTTATGTTGAGTAGCTGACAACTGTGTAGGGGGTATGCCATAATTAGAAACCCATGTTAAATCTTACACCTGAAAAGGGACTTACCTATCCTATGGTTCCCATTCTGTTCCATAACATTTGTGCTAAAAAAAAAAAAAAAATACTAAACAAAAAAAACACCACAATTATGTCTTCTGAAATCTTTCGATGAAATCAATGGCAATTTTTATCTCTGCTATCCAGGTACCGGTGTCTGTTTGCAGTGAGAGCTGTCCCCCAGGTACCAGGAAAGCTGTACAGAAAGGGAAGCCTCTTTGCTGCTATGACTGTATACCATGCACATCAGGGGAGATAAGCAATTCTACAGGTACTGTACAGGACAAATTCTTGTTCAGTGTTAAAAGTGCTGTTAATTGTTTCAGCACAGTGTACACAGCAAAGCAATATTAGCAAGCCAATGTTTTTCAACTCATCTTTTTAACACCCAACAGTAAATTTGTTCAACCTTACAAAATTGCGTAAATCTGAAATACTATTAAGAGAAAGGGTGACTGCGCTAGTCGGGTGGCATTTGTGTCCCACTGATATTGCACGTACAAATATTTAAGTAAATAAAGGTAATAGACATTAGACAAAAGATAGCAAAGTATCCTTCATCACTACCTATCATCTAAAGCATTTGAAAAACCTACAGCACTAATAAAATCTGCAACACTTGAAAACATTTCTTCCTTGTACGTAGCACCCCTTTGGTGTAATACCTTTTACTTGAGGGAGCTACCCTGAGTTCTTTTCTATTTATCAAGAGAAATACTAAATACTTACTCTTCTTTGTGTTACTTGGCTAATGCCTTGGGTTCCCATTGCATTCCATAGTTATCCAATTAGTAAATATACTTGTTATGAACTGCCCACTATATCCAATCATACCATGATAATATCTCTTATCACTGATTAACTATATAGGATCTTATGGAAACCGACTAACTTAAAGTGTAGACACTTATGTTTAACTTTTAAGTCAGTAATCAAACCAATGTTTAAATCTTTAACCTTTTTACTAATATAGACAAAGTATTTAACATAAAAGTTCAGGCATTGGACATTCAGCTTCAATTTTCCATCATGTACATTTCTCAGAATCCCTTAAGAAGTTTAAAATGTCAGTCACAACAACAGAAAAATGTGTGCACAACACTCAAAAGATATAGGGTATTCACCCAGATTAACCAACAAAAGCCGGAATTATACCCCATAAAACAAACAAAACAATAGTACCAAGTTCCCCGATGCAGGCCTGAATGTAGCTGGCGTACGTAGAAGCCTCAAATAAAATGGCTGCTTCACCACGAGGGCAAAAACAAATAAACGGTACCTTGATCAAGAATGGGGTCACACTCATGCAGGGTCGTTGCAAGATAGAAGAAAAGGAGATTCACGCACAGGTAGTCATCTGCGAAGTCCACAGCTCCTTTCTCTGTGACAAACACAGTCTCTGCACCTCTAATCGGCTGTTTGCTAACTTATTAGCAAAGTCCATGTGTGCACTAGCATTCAAGTCTTAACAGCTAGCTCTTAACTATTATATTCTTTCCGAGGTTATACTCTCCACAGATAGCTTATTCCACCACTAAAGTCACATATAGTGCTGTGGTCGACCACTTAACTCACAGTGATGGTACTTGAGAAAAACCGCAGCTAGGGAATCCACACTCCTTCCACACACGCGCTCTTCTCTCTCCCTGTCTCTCTCCCTGTCTCTCTCGTGCTGTTTTTCCTCGACCTTCCGGTGACCTGTAACTCAATTAACACAAATAATTTAAACTTACACCTTTACTATCCTTATTTTTTCTCTGTACACACTCAAAGTATTATTATAGCATTAAACTCCTTATGAGTGTAATTTTTCACAAACAAACTATATTTAACATGTAAATAATATAATCCATAAAGTTACCTATGTAATTACATCCACTACGCAAAATACATATGTAAGAGAGCATCACACACACAATATTTTTAACCCTTTAAATCTATTTAAGAACTTATTCTAGGACTGAATCAACTTAAATAATGACACTATTTTTCACCTTGCCATATGTACATAAGGATCTCTTGCTGTTAATATGGATTCTGTTTAACCACATTTTATACAGTGTATTTGTTAATTCTACGCTAAAGAAAATCTATCCTGTTACTCATTTAAAAGCAAAACACCGCCACTATCAGCAAAGAAACCTTTAAAAATTAGATTGTTGCCTGAGATGTGTGAGCAAATTTAATTAAGTTTTATTTCTGAGTTTTCAAGTTGAAGGGATGTTACAAGAGCTAAATGGCACCCAAGTTGCAGAATCACCCTAAAATCATAAATGATGTCTCTCACTAATCAATTTAATGCTTCTAATCATGTTTCTCTCCAGACTCTCCGGAGTGCACTAAGTGTCCTGAGAGGTTCTGGTCTAACACTGACCGGACAGAGTGCATCCCAATGATAGTGGAGTTCCTGTCCTTTCAAGATAATATGGGCATCATCCTCTCTGTGCTTTCGGCTGCTGGAGCAGCTCTTACCATTACCGTCCTGGCTGCCTTTTTCCATCATCGAGACACACCGCTGGTCCGTGCCAACAACTCTGAACTGAGCTTCCTGCTGCTGCTCTCACTTAAACTCTGCTTCCTGTGTGCACTGGCTTTTATTGGCCAGCCGGCACCTTGGTCCTGCATGCTACGCCATACACTGTTTGGGATCAGTTTTGTGGTGTGTCTGGCTTGTGTGCTCAGTAAGACAGTGGTGGTGTTAGTAGCCTTCAGAGCAACTCTGCCGGGCTCAAATATGATGAGATACTTTGGTCCTGTTCAGCAGAGGGCAGGTATATTCCTCTGTACGCTGATACAGGTGGGGATCTGTGTGTTTTGGCTGGTTCTGGCACCTCCTTTGCCCACTGAAAGTGCAGGGGGTGAGCTTGGAGCACGGGTGGTACTGCTGTGTGCCATAGGCTCAGTGGTAGGTTTTTCCCTGGTTCTGGGCTACATCGGCCTCCTGGCTGCTGTCTGCTTCCTTCTGGCTTTCTTCGCCCGGAAGCTTCCGGACAATTTCAATGAAGCAAAGTTCATCACTTTTAGCATGTTGATCTTCTGTGCTGTGTGGATCGCATTTGTTCCAGCATATGTCAGCTCTCCTGGGAAATACACAGTAGCTGTAGAGGTCTTTGCCATCCTAGCTTCAAGTTACGGCCTTCTGCTGTGTATCTTTGCCCCAAAATGTTACATCATCCTACTCAGACCAGATAAGAACACAAAAAAGAACATGATGGCCAAATAGTTAACTTTTGGGAATGTTGCTCAAAGAATAATAATGCTGATTAATGTTGAAGGCTTCAGAAAGTTACAATGTGGAACAAAACTATATTATCTTGATTAAAAACCATTTCAAGGAACCTCGTGTTAGTATTCATTTATTTAGAATTTGTTGATAAAAAAAATTATGAACTAAATAAACACTTCATGTTACATTTCTCATTCTCCATCTGATCAAAAGCAGAATGCATTTTTATTTATGATCACACACAGTAATAACCCATCTGTGTGTGTGTGGAGCACTAATATCCCCTGACTGATCAGTGTAACACTATATGGCACTATATGGTATGCAAATAATTTTATCAACTATTTTTTTTATATCACCCTATATTTGATATATTATACATGAACACATCATGTATGGAATAATCATTAAAAAAATTTAATCTGTTTGTAATCATGGTATAATAATCTGAATAACCTGTGCTATAGAATATTACACTTTTATTACACCCTTGGTTGGGGTGAGCCTGGTCTGGTTCACACCTCTGCCCTCCAACATTAATCTATAAAGGCGGATGACAAGAAAAATACACTACGTAGTGAAAAGTTTGTGGACACCTGGTCTTCACACCCATAAATGGGCCTTCTGTAAACTGTTGCCAGAAACTTGTAAGCACACAACTGTATGCTGTAGCATTACAGTTTCTATTCACTGCAACGAAGAGGCCTAAACATGTTCCAACATGATGCCCTGTGCACAAAGCAAGGTCCATGGTTTGCCAAGGTTGGAGTGAAAGAACTCGAGTGACCTGCACAGAGCCCTGACCTCAACCCCACTGAACACCTTTGGGATGATCTGTAACTAATATGTGTGTGTGTGTGTGTGTGTGTGTGTGTGTGTGTGTGTGTGTGTGTGTGTGTGTGTGTGTGTGTGTGTGTGTGAATTTCTCATTGTATATCCAGAATTGATATAGTTCTGTGAAACTGCTTTGTGACAATGTCCACTGTAAAAAGTGCTATACAAATAAAGCTGGATTGGATTTAATTGAATTTTATAACTTAATGAGTTTGTACCTTGAACTAATCCCCTGAGGGTTCTGGTTTGGACTGTAAAGACAAGACCCCCTGACATGACCATGTTATGAGAACCATCGGTTGACTGAAGATGGACCCTTGAGCCTACAGGTGGAATGTGTGTGGGCGTGTGTTTGTAAGGCGAAATATTGTTATATTGTGCATACTGACACCTAAATTAAGCAATACTCACACATAAATACACACCCACATCACACATTATTATTATTATTATTATTACCTTTATATTTGACTAAATAAAAGCACTCAGTGTCAAAATTGGAATAACTTTATTATATAAATTTTAATTATAAACAGTGAAAACAGTTCACATGAAATTTAAGTGTAATCATACAATTGATTAAATATTAACTAGCATTATTTTTATCATTCCCATGTATACACTCTGGGGGTGTCTAAACGTACCATTCATAACTTTTAGTCACTTAATATTGAAAAACATCACCCATGTACATAGTTTCATTATTAATGAAAATTAAGCTATTGTGTTTTCCCCATGAGGAATTTCTTGGTGTTCTTTTCTGGTCTGAGTAAAATAATGTAACATTTTGGGGCAAATATACATATAAGAACACCAAAACTAGAAGCCAGGATGGCAAAAATTTCTACAGCAACACTGTACTTTCCTGGCGAGCTGATGTATGCTGGAACAAATGTGATCCACACAGCACAGAAGATCAACATGCTGAAAGTGATAAATTTGGCCTCATTAAAATTGTCTGGAAGCTTCCGGGCGAAGAAGGCCAGAAGGAAGCAGATGGCAGCTAACAGTCCAATGTAGCCCAAAACCAGAGAAAATCCTGTCACTGACCCCACCATGCACTCTAAGATGATCTTTGACCCTTGAATGCTTAAGTTGCGGTGAGGAAAGGGGGGGCTGAGGGACAACCATACAGCACAGATAATCACCTGAATACAGGTAAAGAACAGAACACTTCCTCTTTGCTGGCCTGGTCCAAACCACTTCATAAGTGCTGCAGATCCAGGTCTAGCTGAACGAAATGCAACCAGAACCACAATGGTTTTGACCAGGATGCATGAGATGCAGAGAACAAAACTGATCCCGAACGCTGCTTGCTGTAGCCTGCATGACCATAATGAAGGCTGACCCACAAACACCAGTGAGCACAGGAAGCAGAGTTTGAGTGACAGCAAGAGCAGGAAGCTGAGCTCAGAGTTGTTGGCCTTGACGATAGGAGTCTGCCTGTAGTACACAAAAACCACACCCACAGCTGCTGTCATCATGGCACCACACACAGCTACAGTCGTCAAGGTGATGCCCATTGTCTCGTTGAAGGCGAGGTACTCAACCTCCCGTGGTACACATGCAGTCCTTAGACTGTTGGACCAGAATTCTGGGGGGCAACGATAACATTGTAGTGAGCCTGTAAAAGAGATTTTAAAAAACATTCAGTTTGGTCCCAGAAACAAGAATTCAACTGCAATGTGGTAAAAATGAAAATTCTATTCTATATAATTATTTAATAGAATGTTAGAATTTGCATGGCAATGAGAGAAATAGCAATAAAACTATATCCTGGATTTTACTGAACACAGATGCCATTTGACTTGTTGTGCCCTTCTGCGTATCATGATGTAAACAGTGCTTGTTTTTAGGGTCTTGATTGAAGTGTTAATTGAAAGGACATTTGATAACCTGTGACATTGCTGAATTCGCCTTCAGCACAGGGCAGGCAGTCAAAGCAGCAAACTGGTAGGCCCTTCCTTATAGCTTTGCGTGTCCCATGGGGGCATTCAGCAGTGCACACAGACACAGGCACCTACAATTAGCAGAGATTAAGAAAATGTGTGACTAGACAAAAGGTTTTATGTAAAAGCTGGGGCAAGTACTGTATTTGAATAAAAGATGAAAATGCCTGAAAATGAAAAAATGAAATGTGGAATGCTGGAAGTATTTACACCAAATAATTGTTAAAAGATTAAATAATATATATGGCATATAAGACATGATCTTGCGTGGTGCAGAGACATGAGTCCATCACAGGGAAACACACACACTGTAACCAGAGCTTAGGATCAAACCTCCTGGAGCAGTGAATGACCAACACTGCCTGCTTCGCCCAACTGAAATCTAAATCTGAAACTAAACTATACTAAAGTATATACCAAAACTACCAGTGTATTTTCTAAATATTTCAGATAAGGGAAGCAAAGTTGCTAATTATTTCTTGACTTTTGGCTAAAATCATATGGCTTTATTGTTTATATTTTTCTATTAATCTTAGTTACCTTGTTTGAGTTTCCTGGCCAGCTGATGGCAGATTCATTAATGATGAGGTTAGAACCCTCCAGTCGGCCAATGAGGACATACTGCAAGGTTCCTCCAGGACCTCTCTGCCAATTAACTATGTCATAGACAGCTGGAGTCTCCCCATCTTGAAAATAAAACTTCTCTCCCAGCTGAGTTGTGAAGTTCACCATCTTAAGGTGCTCTAAGAGCTAGAAGAACAGGAGGAAGGTGAGTTAGAAGTACTGCTGCATTTTGGTTAGCATAAAATCCATCCATCCATCCATCCATCTATTTTCTCTACCGCTTATCCTATACAAGGTCGCGGGGATCCTGGAGCCTATCCCAGGGGGCACGGGGTACCCTGGATGAGGTGCCAATACATTATAGGGCACAATCACATACACATTCACACACCCATTCATACACTACGGACACTGTGGAAATGCAAACTAGTCTACCATGCATGTCTCTGGACTGGGGGAGGAAACCGGAGTACCCGGAAGAAAAATCAAAAAGTGTTAAGTTTAGTTTTAGGACTACTTCTTTATGAATATGCATTAACTTATAGGTTTTATTTAATTATTAAATTATTTTTTTTATATTTTTGACATCAAGAATAATAAAATGAATCATTAACCATTTTTATTTCAGTAGAAATTTGTACATATGAATTTAATCCATTTCTACCACAGCATTGTTGAATCTTTGAATCAGATTGGTCAGAAGGTGTGTGACACTAGTGCTCATTCACAGGGACAGTCGGTTCAAATAATATAAGCCTAATACCATGGATAAAATAAAATAAAATAAAAATATTTAACAAAGAACAGCATATAATTGCTTGTTCGGTGGCACTTTTTGTAATAAGATATAACTGTCAGTAAGTTTTCGGCCAGAGGGAAGTGTTCAGGAAAGATGAGTTTCTGGTTTCTCTTGAACATGAAAAGCTGTGTTTTTGTCCAGTTAACTTTAAGAGAGAGGGAATAAAAGATAAGAGATAAGAGATAATAGGAACTAACTTGTCTTACAGTTGCACAGCATTAAATGTAATAATAAATGGTTAAAAAGCATAATGTGTCTTTTAAATATTAGATTAAAATTGTCATCTTTGGCTGTGGTATGCAATGAATAAAACACTTTGGTGAGAACTGTTACAGGAAAATAACCCAATGTGGCATCACATGACCCCGTTGTGGATTATTTTCAATTATCACTGTGTACAAAGTTCCTGCAGAACATGGAGGCCATTATTTAAAAGGCTCATCAAAGGCTCTATGTTTTGAGAAAAATAAACTCCTTTTGTGTCCAAAGATCTACAGTGAAAACCTTTTATAGCACTTTTATTGAGAGTATCTTGTGTTTTACATGTTGGTTTTCATCACTTTCTCTCAAGAGTAAGAATCGTCTGCAAACCACAGTTAGGACCTGTTCAATAATTGCTGGTGTGCTTCTGCACAGTTTAACTAAGTATTATGAGCAGCAAGTTGTAAAGAAGGCTCGGGATTATCAGGTGTATGGCCAATCACTACAAGTTTACCTTTGTGCCAGAGGCTATCCATCTATGCAACTTGAAATGTTCAAGTGATTCTTAATTGAGTCTTAATTTATGTTATTTAGTAGGTATTTATGAGTAACTGAATTTATATTGAGGCATGCTGCATTATGTTGTACCTATGTTTTAATATGGTTTATCATGTGTTTGTATGTTTAGACATGTCGGTTGTGTGTTGTATTAAGCCCTACTGATAATTGCCCTTTGTGGGATTACTATAGTTGTAAATGAAACTAAACTACATTCACCAGTATTATAAACGAAGCATTATAAATAAAATAGTAATTGTGGTGATGGGGTTGGGGTCAAGTGTCAGCTGTGGAGAGGAGGTAGGTTGAGCCAGAGGGTAAAGCATTATGATTCTCACCTGTGTCTTATTGCTAGCAGGTTATTTATTTGCGCCTCTTTGTGCCTTCAGATAGCCGGTAACCCAAGAGTAATATACGGTAATATAAATCCAGAATGATACAGTTGATATAAAATGTTGAGAGAAAAAACAACATTACCTGTTGTGTAGTGATGATGTCTGGTGATGAGCAGCCTGGGGTCACTGTGGGGTCAGAACTGTTAGGTGCAGTGCAGGTCAGCAGAGAGTGGAGTGCATATGCGGCTGCATAAACAGCCAGATACACATTATAAGTGGTTCTTAAGTTGGAGACATCTGTAACACCATTCTGTACCCCTTCCAGACTCTCCTTCCCACTGCATGGGGGTAAGCCACTCTGAGATGCTACCATGTTGTTCTGCACTGGGCTGCAGCCAAACGTCCTCTCCCATAACACTCTCAGTATTGTGTCTTGAGGATAGCGAGAGGGATGGAGTTCTTGTAGGTGTTTCTCAAATCCAGGAATAGGTGCACTCCTAACAGCCACTCCCAGTGTGCCTTGAGTAATGGTGTAGAGTGCAACGTTGCTCAATAGATGACTACTGGTACTCCAAATCTCACTGGCAAGGAACTGTCGGTCTGTCACGTTTCTGCGAACCAGCTCAGTGAGGAACACTTCCAAGTCCATATCCCACACAAATACCATGATCACACGAGCAGATGAGCTTTGCACCACCGTCACGGCATGATCCACATCTTTTGCCAATCGCTCACGGAAGATAGTACTGACAAAAGCTAGGCAGATGCCGGTACCTTTTGTTTCCTCCATAAACGCCTGCACTGCCTGGAGCCCATAGTCATTTTCCTCCACCACAGCACCAACCCAGGTCCAACCGAACCGTTTGGCCATCTGGGCCATGGTACGAGCCTGATACATGTCACTGGGGATGGTGCGAAAGAAATTGGGATACTTTCGTTTGTTACTGAGACACACACATGTAGCCAGGTAGCTGATCTGAGGGATAAACAGAAGATATTCCCAACATACTTGAATATGATGATCAAAACTATCAACAAAATCAGTATATTTAGCTCACTGAGAAGATAAAATTGTTAAAATACACCATATTCTCGGACAATCTTGAAAATCAGAGACTTTACACAGTGCCAGCCTATATTTATAATTCTATGTATGCATATTTAGATAGATAGATATACAGTATCTCACAAAAGTGAGTACAACCCTCACATTTTTGTAAATATTTGATTATATCTTTTCATGTGACAGCACTGAAGAAATGACACTTTGCTACAATGTAAAGTAGTGAGTGTACAGCTTGTGTAACAGTGTAAATTTGCTGTCCCCTCAAAATAACTCAACACACAGCCATTAATGTCTAAACCGCTGACAACAAAACTGAGTACACCCCTAAGTGAAAATGTCCAAATTGGGTCCAAAGTGTCAATATTTTTGTGTGGCCACCATTATTGTCCAGCACTGCCTTAACCCTCTTGGGCATGGAGATTCACAGGTTGCCACTGGAGTCCTCTTTCACTCCTCCATGACAACATCATGGAGCTGGTGGATGTTAGAGACCTTGTGCTGTGGTGGATGTTAGAGACCTTGAGCTACAACCTCCTGTTTCACAGGGGTATAAATATGAGGTAACACACAGGCCAAATTCCCTTAGTCATTCATAACAATGGGTAAGACCAATGAATATAGCTGTGATTTGCTGCAAAAGGTTGTTGAGCTTCACAAAATGGGAAGTGGCTATAAGAAAACAGCACAAGCATTGAAAATGCCCATTTCCATAATCAGGGCAATAATTAAGAAGTTCCAGTCAACTGGAAATGTTATGAATCAACCTGGAATTGGACGAGTGTCTATATCGTCTTAACACACTGTGAACAGGTGTGAATGGCCATAAATCTCCAAGGATCACAGCTGGAGAATTACAGAAGTTAGTTGCATCTTGGGGTCAGAAAGTCTCCAAAACTACAATCCGAAGTCACCTACATCACCACAAGTTGTTTGGAAGGGTTTCAAGAAAAAAACCTCTACTCTCATCCAAAAACAAACTCGAGCATCTCCAGTTTGCCAGACACTATTGGACCTTCAAATGGGATCGGGGTCTATGGTCCCCGATCAAAAATAGAGCATTTTGGTAATAAACACCAGAGGTGGTTTTGGTGCATACAGAGAGGTAGCCATATGGAAAAGTACCTCATGCCCACGGTTAAATATGGAGGAGGATCTTTAATGTTTTGGGGCTGTTTTTCTGCTAGAGGACCTGGACATTGTGTTAGGATACATGCCATCATGGACTCTATCAAACATCAACAGATATTAAATGAAAACCTGACTGCCTCTGCCAGAAAGCTTAAAATGGGCCATGGTTGGATCTTCCAGTAGGACAATGATCCAAAACATACATCAAAATAAACACAAAAATGGTTTACTGACCACAAAATCAAGGTCCTGCCATGACCATCCCAGTCCCCTGACTTAAAACCCATAGAAAACATGTGGGGTGAACTGAAAAGGAGAGTCCACCAGCGTGGACCTTGAAATTTGAAGGATCTCGAGAGATTCTTTATGGAGGAACGTTCTCAGATCCCTTGCCTTGTATTCTCCAACCTCATCATCATTATAGGAGAAGACTCAGAGCTGTTATCTTAGCAAAGAGAGGCAGCACAAAGTGTTGACTAAAAGGATGGCAATAATTGTTGCACACCTAGATTTTTTACAAACCTATATTTTGTTTCATATCCATAAAAGCAGAGTATTTTTTTTTTAACAAAACATCAAAAGGTTTAACAATAAATACCATTTTTCACAGTCTTCTTTACTCATATTTACATAGGGTGCCAATAATACTGGAGGGCACTGTATCTCTCTATACAGTAGCTCACTGTCTATTTTATCACCCTGCTCAACATGGCACTCACCATTGGTACATACAGTGGACTCAGAACTCTGGACAGAATCATACACTGTGTAGAAGTAGAGTCTCCAATGATAATTTTGCTAGACCGGGTGGTCTCACAGGTGCCGTTCCCTCCACTGATGATGGACATCACTGATCTCAAGCTATGAGGATAGCGCGAGCAACTATCCATGATACGGTAGCCCAGTCGAACCCCCGGCAGCAAAGAAGGGTTTCTGTTAATCTCCTCCACAGCAAAGACAACAGCCTGAGCCCACTGCACAGGACTCTCCTGAAATCTGAGCAGACAAGGATAGGGAGTTAACAGTTGACTGACATACAACCCTGCAATTTTTGATACAGTAAAACAAAACACACACACACACACACACACACACACACACACACACACACACACACACGCTGTGTGTTTTTTACTTTTCTTTTGCAGTAAAACCCAGCAAGCTTCATATTTTTTTGTCTGAGAATTGGTCTGTTCGGCCTATATATGTTATATTGATGTTTATGATATTTCTTTACTGACATTCTGTAACATTATTTTTTTTGCTGGAAAAATAAAGTTTAAGACATATAAGATATTTTTCTACTGACTAAATAAATAATGCAGAAGTCATCAAATAAACACCTATATAATACTGAACACGTTAAAAAACACAAATCTCATAAGTTGTTATGTATTTTATTTACCTTAATACCTGCTCAAATATAATTAAAAAGAAACCAATAATGTTTCATTTTAGAGAAAATGACCAGTTAGTTTGTTAAAGCTTGTTATGCTATATAGACTTATTATGGTGTTGATTAAAAAATAAAATTAAATTAAAAAAAAAAAAAAAAGATAACCAATTACAGAACAAAAAGCTCGAGAGGGCTCGCGCTGCTGCTGTCTGAATGTACATGAAAGTAAAGAAAATAAAAGAAATCATATAAAGCAAGCAAACAATCTTTTCTCCTATATTTGCATAGTATATCATCGTAAAATTATAGAAAAAATTAAAGATAACAAAACACAAAATAAATTTGATCGTGGGTATATTAGAGTAATAAAAAATGTCTAAATTGCCAAATAAAACAGTGCACTAGGAATGATGTGCACTACAGTACAGAGGTTAAAACAATGCATGTTTGCGCACATCTCGCGCGCTCCGTGCGCAATAGATATTGACCTGTAAAGGCGACCAGATGCTCAATGCGCGCGAGAATTCGTATGAACTTTGCATGTCAAATTGTGCCAGAAAAGTCACATCACGTACTATTATATACTCATGGGGAAAATGATACGATCTCATAAAAAAATTAAAATAAAATAAATAAATAAATAAATATTACTAAAGCTGTACCTTTCATGCCTCAAGGATTTATCTTTTATACATTTAATATCTTTCATCTGGAAATGTGGATATCGTGTACCTTAAAAAAATATATTTTTTAAAGATTTAAGGCAGTCTACATAATTGGATCATAATTCAATTTTAAGGTACATTTTAAAAGACATTTACTAAAAGTGCACCACGTGTACGCTTGATGGCACTACTGAGGCATAAAGGAATGGTACATTTTAGAGAGCATATGAATGAAATTTGTTTAAACTTTTGACTCCCTGTAACAGAGATTCTCCAACAGCTTGTAGCAAGGGACTCCTTTAACTCTAACTTCAATTCTAAAGACCCCTTCAGTACAGATTTCCTAAACATTTGTCTACAACAAAATATTGTCTATTTATTAGAGCCATAGAGCTTTCTGTTCCTGAACTTTCCAGCAGCAGAACTTTAGTTATAAGTGTACTTTTTTGTTTGTTTGTTTGTTTGAGTTATTGAAGTTTAGATTTTATTCAAGTGTTCCAGTCAAACAGGATTAATAACTAGAAAAAGTCTGTAATAAATCTAATAATTTTTTTATAACAATGTAGATTTAACATGATTGGCTAATGGGGCAGATGGGATGGAGCAAGAAAAACATCACTTCGTTCCTGTTCACTGTTGTGACCTTGTAAAAGTAATTTCACTTTTAAACCACTTTCATAGCTATATTGGTTCTTTCTCTCATAACAGAAACAGGTATATAAATGTAAAATAATGAAAGTTTAGCACTCTGACATTTTGACAGTATGGCTGACGCATAACCAGCATACTGTGTAACAATGAATTGTCCAAAGCAAGCTTTCTACTAAAATAAAAAAGAATTAATAATGATCGTGCACTGACAAATGATCCAGGTTTGCCTGTGAAGAGAAATCATAAACAGACAAAAAAAGGTCAAAAATTTACTGGATCACCATTAACAGTTCATTTACATATCTGATGACTTTGGAGAGACTCTGACAGGCAGCAACTCACTCACTCATAACAGGACTGCAGGTACGGTTCTTTAGTGAAGCTCAGGTCAAGGGCTGGTGGCAGCATGTAGAAATTGATGAGTGCTCCAATGATCACGTCTCCATCCTGAGAGAGACCCACAGTGTCGAGATGCCGTGCACGGTCCAGGTACACGCATTTCTCCTGTTGAGACGTCCCCACCACAACCTCACACACTACCCATAATAATAACGCCAGAAGGAACAGGTGCACTGAAAGGACTGCGGTGGTCATGAGATCAGGTGAAGCTTCACAGCTCTGCCTTCATCTGGCTAGAGACAGTTTCTGTAGCTATTTCTAATACCCAATTAATCCTAAGAGATGGCAAGAAAAAAAAATAAAACATGTACTAAATTGTTCTCAGGTGTTCCAAATCACACCTCCTTTCCCCAGGTTAGAAATTAGAGATAATTGTCTAACAATTAGGAATTAGCACACAGCTGAGTGAGCGGTGATGCTGAATGGTAAAGTTAGTTTCATTCAGGTGTTTCTGAACAATGGCACTCCAACGGTACACTTAACTATTAAGGGTACAAGCTTTGAATGTCACATCAAAAAGAGGCCCAACCACACCTACTTAATCAAGTCAGAATCAGAGTATGCAGTCAGAGTTAGTAGAACATTTTCTTCAAATATACTCCAAGCATCTTGAGTTTGTGTCACTGTAATGTTAAATCCATCCATCCATCTTCTATATCGCTTAATCCTTTTTCAGGGTCACGGGGAAACCTGGAGCCTATCCCAGGGAGCATCGGACACGGGGCGGGGTACACCCTGGACAGGTTGTCAATCCATCGCGGGGCACAATCATGTAATGTTAAATGTAAATTTTAAAAAACATATATTAATCGCAATTATTAATCATTTATATGGAGAAAAATAGAAAATGGTATTCAATGTTCTGAACGGTTTAACACTCTAAATGGCTTAATACTCTAAATGGTTTAGAGTATATACTACACCTCTTACTTTGACTGTTCCTTAAATGTATGTATTTTTATTCAGAAAACAAATTCGATAGCTTATAAAAAAAGTGTTGCTCCAAAAAAAAAAAAAAAAAAATGCTATTGAATATTTTTTAATGAAATGAATTAAAATCTAGTAAGAGTTAAACTTGGAAAATGAAGAGTATTGTGTGTCCTAGGGAAGACTGATCATGTTATATCATATGTTTAAAATAAAGGTGTAGATGTACTTTTTTTTTTCGATGAACATTTCCTGCCAAGTTGAGAGGTGTAGTATATTCTTGAGACAGTGCATCATATTGCACTACTTACTTTGAAGCAATAATGTTGACCCATTCAGAAGCTACTGATTTTTTTTTTTTAAATCAAGAATTCTATTAAAATTCGATACCTCACAGAAATGATAGCTATAGTGTGTTCCAGAGAAGGTGCTTCATATTGTAAAAGTTGTTTTGGAGCAATAATACAGACTGGTCAAAGCTATTTTGCCATCATCTAATAATATTTTATCAGATCAGTTTTGCTGGACATGCTGTCAGTATAAAAGGTGTCTTTTAAGCAGCATTTCATTATAATGCCTGTATGAACTTTCAGGAAGAATTTCTAATGATGAAGAATGATCACTGTCAGGCAATGAATGTTGATTTTTTTTTTTTTATTAATTCAAAGATTTTTTTTTTTGAAGACCAAACAGAGATATGCTGCCCTGTGAACAGAACAGTCTGTGGGGGCTATATGGATCAGTGGCTCTATACTGTAAATAAATGAATAATGAAATGCGCATGCAATTCTGTGTACTTCTTTCACATGCAAAGACTGAGAAATAGAAGAAGAATGGATCTCGTTTGTCCGGTGCCTGAACTTTTATGTGGGTTTTGAGTTGTAGTCGTATGGTTCCTGTCAAAGTTTATTCCTCATGTCATCTCAGGGAGTTTTTTTTTTTCCCACTGTCATCTCTGGATTGTTATTAGAGATCTAAATCGACATTCTGTAAAGCTTTTTGACAATGTTTATTGTTAAGGGCAGTAGACAAAGACATTTTCAGCTGTGGCGAGCAGAAAGACATCTCAGTAGATGCTGAAAATTGAGGTGGATGGGTTACAATATCAGAAAACCCGAGAGAACATTAGTTCCTGAAATACTCAAAGCAGCCTGTCTGGAATCAAAATCCATGCCACAATCAAAGTCAGTGAGATCACATTTCCCCATATTCTGTTGTTTGATGTGAACATCTGTACTCATTAGAACATTAGAGCGTAACCTCTTGATCTGTATCTGCATGATTTTATAAACTGATCTACTGCTACTTTTATAACAAAGAGGACACAAAATTGTGGGGAGGATCCATGTGCAAGAGGTTTAATGCACACAATGTCTACAATCCAAAAATCAGTAACCAAAGAGAGTTCCATGTCATACACAAAATAAGCTTGGTAATAAACAGTCCAAAGTGCAAAACTATAATTCTAGCCAAAGAATACATGCCAGAGTAGGTACACAGAATATCAGATGCAAACCAGAACAAGGGCAGAAAAATCAGAAAAGCATGTCAGTGTCATCAACAGAGATCAATCAGAATACCTACTGTCAATGTCATATGCTTTTGTAAATAACACAAAGACTGACCCTGGGCTGTTACCTTGTTGTTGGTAGACTAGCGTATAAGTCCCTGGGAACTTGAGAACTATGCCGGGGGTAGGTATAACCAGACAGGTCTTGAGGAAGGGGCCAGACTAAGCTCTACTCCTGGTCCTCCAGGTTGGGGGTTAGGTATTGGCCAACAACCCCAACCTGTAAAAAAAAATCTGTCTGGTTACATAAACAGTGACAAAGGAACTTGACGTGGAAAGCCAATGAGTGGAGGGTTCCTTGCCAAAAGGAAGTATCATGTGCCACAGGGATAGCCAGAAGGAAGCTGTGACACTGACCACCCTTTTGTTGACTATGAAAACTCTCAACATTGGCACTTGGAACATTATATGAACATACAAGACGGGCAAGGTGGCACAAGTGTTATTGAAATTAAGAAGTACAAGCTGGCCATACTTAGACTGTGTGAGACAAGGTGGACACAGTCAGGACAGAAGAGACTGAGTACAGGATGATGTGTTTCACAAAGCGGCCATAGTCTTGATGTTAGGAGAGGAAGCACAGGGGACACGTATAGGATGGGAGGCAAAAAGATCAAGATTGATGACATAATTTTTCACAACAACGAAGAAGGTCACAAGATAAACATGGTGCTAGGCTATGCACCAACCAATGACAGCAGTGAAAATGACAGGGAACAAGAGTTTCTTGAGCATGGTGCACACATAACTGATAAAAAGATTAAAATATCATAGATGTAGATGATGATGACGTTCAAGAACTCTCACAGGATCTCATTTACAAAGAAAATTTCTATAGTCATAACTACAGAAAATGTTTACTTTAAAGTTGTTGCTAAAGGTGGTTGTGTATGTTTTATAAGTTGTACTTATTTCTTCCCATCCGGTTTTTGAATGTTGGTTAACTTTTTGGAAAAAATCATTACATATTTCGTGCTGAGGACCACACAATTGGTATTTAGGCCCTGATAAATACCTCCAATTATTTATATGAATATTACATAACATATATGATTTGTTACCCATTTGTGCAATTTTGCGTACATACTATTATGCATTTTTCAAGTGATGTTGTAACTGTGGGTCTGAGAAAGGCTCTATATAATTAGCAAGAAATATTAATATTTTATTATTATTATTATTGTTATTATTATTACTATTATTGTTGTTGTTGTTGTTGTTGTTATTATTACATTTGACTTACATTTAAAAGCCCCTCACTGGAATGTTGTTATTACATAAACTGCAATTAGAAACAGTAGAAACACCTCACAAGAACTTTATGCAGAGGAAAACAAATGATTTATTAAATATTAACAACCAGAATTTTGCCATTTCCATCAATCCTCTGTGGAGGTATCTAAAAGTAACATTCATAGTATTTGGTAACTAGATTTTGGGCAAAGAAGACAGACGGAGATATGATTTTATTTGATTTTTTCATTATTGATGAGAAAACAGGAACTGTCACACTGCAGATGCTGTTGAAATCTGTTCTCTATTGTGTTTTCGCCATGAGGAATTTCTTGGTGTTGTTTTCTGGCTTAAGTAAAATAATGTAACATTTTGGGGCAAATATACATATCAGGAGACCAAAACTAGAAGCCAGGATGGCAAATATCTCTACAGCGACACTGTACTTCCCAGGAGAGCTGACATATGCTGGAACAAACGTGATCCACACAGCACAGAAGATCAACATGCTGAAAGTGATAAATTTGGCCTCATTAAAATTGTCTGGAAGCTTCCGGGCAAAGAAGGCCAGAAGGAAGCAGATGGCAGCTAACAGTCCAATGTAGCCTAAAACCAGAGAAAATCCTGTCACTGACCCCACCATGCACTCTAAGATGATCTTTGACCCTTGAATGCTTAAGTTGCGATGAGGAAAGGGGGGGCTGAGGGACAACCATACAGCACAGATAATCACCTGAATACAGGTAAAGAACAGAACACTTCCTCTTTGCTGGCCTGGTCCAAACCACTTCATAAGTGCTGCAGATCCAGGTCTAGCTGAACGAAATGCAACCAGAACCACAATGGTTTTGACAAGGATGCATGAGATGCAGAGAACAAAACTGATCCCGAACGCTGCTTGCTGTAGCCTGCATGACCATAATGAGGGCTGACCCACAAACACCAGTGAGCACAGGAAGCAGAGTTTGAGTGACAGCAAGAGCAGGAAGCTGAGCTCAGAGTTGTTGGCCTTGACGATAGGAGTCTGCCTGTAGTACACAAAAACCACACCCACAGCTGCTGTCATCATGGCACCACACAAAGCGACAGTTGTCAGAGTGATGCCCATTGTCTCGTTGAATGCAAGGTACTCAACCTCACGTGGTATACATGCAGTCCTTAGACTGTTGGACCAGAATTCTGTGGGGCAACGATAACATTCTAGTGAGCCTGTAAAAGAGATTTTTTAAAAAAACAAAAAAACATTCAGTTTGGTCTCTAGCTTAAGCCTAACCCTTCAAAATATTAAGGTCTTCAGAATACTAAGGGTACTATGTGATTTCCAGGAGCAGGTTTGGGTATGACAGTTGGGTTTGTGTGATGCTCCCAGATCAAAGCAGAGTTACTATTGCTACCCCAACAATGATGATTTTCCTAGAACAGCACATCCCAAAGTGTTATATTCCTCTTATACAACACCTATTGACAACATTTTTATTTATTTATTAAAGTGCATAATATTTTTATCCATAAGAGTTATGAGTAATGTTGGGAACATCTGAGAACCAATTCCCATTATCCTAATATCCGATCAACAAAACTATTGCCACAGCTTTACCTCAGACTGTTACAAATCAATGAGACTAGAGGCTCCTTTAATCAATCTGAAATCTCCTTATAGATATATTCACCATATCAATGATTATACATTTATTTTTAATAACTTTATGTGTAGCATCTACCATATGTTATTTTGTAAGCTGTTACTATAGAAGTGAAAACATATTATAATGAGCAAACTAATATAAACCTATGATTTGGTCTGCTGCCAGAACTACTGTCTGAACTACTGTTATAGAAAATTAATTAACATCTTCTGACCAATCAGAATTGTGAATTCAACAGTTACTATTTTAAATGCCATTATTCTATAGAACGTTAGGGAACAGGATTAGTAATAAATTATTGCCTGATTTTTTACATAAATGGCATGTTTAACTTGCTGTCCCCTTTAGTTTCAGATGGTGTAAACAGTATTTGTTTTTGGATGCTTAATTGAAGTGTTAATTGAAGGGACTTTGACCTGTGACATTGCTGAATTCTCCTTCAGCGCAAGTCAGACAGTCGAAGCAGCAAACTGGCAGGCCCTTCTTTATAACTTTGCGTGTGCCTTGGGGGCATTCATCAGTGCACACAGACACAGGCACCTAAAATGATCAGAGACAAAAGGGCATTTAGAACTCAAGTCAAAATTGTCTTCATTTTAGATTTTATGATGCAATTTAACCCTCAGTGGTCTGTGCATATTTTTGCCTGTTTAACAGTCAATAACAATTTTCTAGTTTGTCGGCATACACACACACACACACACACACACACACACACACTCACATATATATATATATATATATATATATATATATATATATATATATATATATGCATTTTCACCACCTCTACGTGTCTATAAAGTATATAGATATTGAGTGTATGTGTGAAGGTGTGAATAAAAACACCACAGAGACGTTAACCAGAGCTCAGGATGAAACCCCAGAACCTCAAGTTGTTAAGGAGCAGCACTATCTGCTTTGCCACTGTGGCAGAGCTAAAACTAAACTAATATCGACTAATATCGATCTATATTCTACTAAAGTATGTGCTAAAAATATTTCTTCCAATATTTAAGGTCATAGGCTCAATATTACCAATTAGCTCTTGGCTCTTGGCTAAACTCATATGGATATATTACCGATATTTATGCATTAATCTTACATAGTTACCTTGTTTGAGTTTCCTGGCCAGCTGATGGCAGATTCATTAAGGATGAGGTTAGAACCCTCCAGTCGGCCAATGAGGACATACTGCAAGGTTCCTCCAGGACCTCTCTGCCAATTCACTATGTCATAGACAGCTGGAGTCTCCCCATCTTGAAAATAAAACTTCTCTCCCAGCTGTGTTGTGAAGTTCACCAGCTTAAGCTGCTCTAAGAGCTAGAAGAACAGGTTTATGTTTATGATTATGTATTAACGATTTTTTTTTATGTTAGCTTTATTTAATTATTAAATAATATTGATATTTTTGACATTGAGAGTAATATTATAAAATGATAAGAGTTATAATATTAATCATTAATAATGTCTTATTAACTTTAAGAGAGAGAGAAAAGACAGGCTGGAGAGGGGGGATATATGTATAAGTTGCTATAATGTACGGTAAGTGATAACAGAAACTAACTTGTGGACGTTAAACAATAATAATGTAAATAAATAAATAAATGGTTTTTAAGAAGTGATGTTCTTTCAATAATAGATTGAAAATTGTAATCTTAGGAAAATTGCTGTTGTATGAGAAGAATTAAATATTTTGGAGAATATTGTTACAGGAAAAAAATCCCCTTTGGGGTCACACGATCCAGTGGTGGATTATTTTACATACAGTAATTATTACAAACAGCCAGTTATAACCCAGATGTGTTTTATTCCTTAAATACTCAGTTCAATGTTTAAATTAAACGAGAAGTTCAAGTATCACTGAATACATTTACCATTATTATAAATGAAGCATTTTACTTAAAATAGTAATATAAATTCTGAATGCTGCAGATTTATTTATTTATTTATTTTTTAAATGTGATTTTTTTAAAAAACAGCATTACCTGTTGTGTAGTGATGATGTCTGGAGATAAGCAGCCTGGGGTCACCGTGGGGTCAGAACTGTTAGGTGCAGTGCAGGACAGCAGAGAGTGGAGTGCATATGCAGCTGCATAAACAGCCAGATACACATTATAAGTGGCTCTTAAGTTGGAGACATCTGTAACACTATTCTGAACCCCCTTTAGACTCTCCTTCCCACTGCACGGTGGTAAGCCACTCTGAGATGCTGCCATGTTCTGCACTGGGCTGCAGCCAAACGTCCTCTCCCATAACTCTCTCAGTATTGTGTCTCGAGGATACCGGGAGGGATGGAGCTCTTGTAGGTGTTTCTCAAATCCAGGAATGGGTGCACTCCTAACAGCCACTCCCAGTGTGCCTTGAGCAATGGTGTAGAGCTCAGGGTTGCTCAAGAGAAGGCTACTGGTACTCCAAACCTCACTGGCAAGGAACTGTCGGTCTGTCACGTTTCTGCGAACTAGCTCAGTGAGGAACACTTCCACATCCATATCCCACACAAATACGATAATCACACGAGCAGATGAGCTTTGCACCAACTTTATTGCACGGTCGACATCTTTTGCCAATCTCTCACGGAAGATAGTACTGACAAAAGCTAGGCAGATGCCGGTACCTTTTGTTTCCTCCTTAAACGATTGCAATGCCTGGAGCCCATAGTCATTTTCCTCCACCACAGCACCAACCCAGGTCCAACCGAACCGTTTGGCCATCTGGGCCATCGTGCGAGCCTGATACATGTCACTGGAGATGGTGCGAAAGAAATTGGGATATTCTCTTCTGTTACTGAGACACACACATGTAGCCAGGTAGCTGATCTGAGGGATAAACAGAAGATATTCCCAACATACTTGAACATGATGATAAACACTATATGGCCAAAAGTATGCAGACACCTGATCATCACACTCACATGTGCTTGTTGAACATCCCACTCCAGATTTCATCCCCTTTTGCTGCTGTTATAACTTTCACTCTTCTGGGAAGGCTTTCCACTAGATTTTGGAATGTGGCTGTGGGGATCTGTCCATTCAGCCACAAGAGAGTTAGTGAGGTCAGGCACTGATGTCAGGCAAGTAGATCTGCCATGTACTTGGCATTCCAATTCACCCAAAAGGTGTTCAATGGTGTTGAGGTCAGAGCTCTGTGCAGGCAACTCAAGTTCTTCCACACCAACCTTCAATTATCACATCTTCATGGACCTCACTTTGTCCACAGGAGCTTTGTCATGCTGAAACATTACATTAGTTCCAGAGAAGGGGAATCTTAAAGACATTATACACAAATCTATGCTTCAAACTTTGCAGCAGCAGTTTGGGGAAGAACCACATATCGGTGGGATGGTCAGGTGTCCACATACTTTTGGCCATATAGTGCACCTAGGTCACTGACACTGACACACAAAGTAAAATAGTTCCAATACATCATATTCTCTGATATACTGTATATTTATTCTTAACATTGCACATCTGTACATCTTCTGTGCTGTATACCCGATATTCATATGATAAAATATTTTGAAAATCAGAGAATTCACTGAAATCCGAGTTTTCATTTCATTCAGACAATTTCTCTACATGCTTTTTTTTTTGTGCTCTCAAAAATTTGGAGCCACATGATTATTATTTTACTGCCCTTTGGTGTGAGTAAATTAAAATTAAAATAAATAAATGAATAAATAAATAAATAAATAAATAGACAATATGAATTGTTCTGGAGGTCATCAGTGATGTGGCAATTAATCTAAACATTTAATCATCTGATCACTGTCTAATCATCTGCATTCCTTACAGTACCATACCCTACCCTTCATTCATATTCAGCTTCCTATAGCAAACTTTTTTCACCTCTTTAACTGTTAAACTTCGCAAACTTCCAAGTAAGATTTACTTCCTGAACGTGAACAATGTTATTCTAGCTATTTACTGGAGGCATAGCACTTTTATTACTGCTAAAAATTTCCAGCAACAGAATACACTGGGATTATTTAAAGGCTGCATTGTTCAGTTTTTGAGGTTTGGATTGAACCCAATCAATTCAAGTGGCCAGTCAAATACCTCTAAGGTCTAAATAATACATTTGATACCTGGTAGTGATGGCTTGTTATTTCCACCTCTGTAACAAAATGATAAAATTGTGGATGCCTGGTAATGCTTCCTGAGCCCCACTTTCAGACACGTGATATTAGAATGCTTATATATTGCTCTATACAGTGGCACATTGCATATTTAATCTCTATACTCAAAATGACACTCACCATTGGTACACGCAGTGTGCTTAGAACTCTGGACAGAATCATACACTGTGTGGAAGCAGAGTCTCCAATGATAAGTTTGGCAGGTCGGGTGGTCTCACAAGTGCCATTTCCTCCACTGATCATGGACATGACCGCTCTCAGGCTATGAGGATAGCGCGAGCAGCTGTCCATGACACGGTAGCCCAGTCGAACCCCCGGGAGCAAAAAAGGATTTCTGTTAATCTCCTCCACAGCAAAGACAAGAGCCTGAGCCCACTGCACAGGACTCTCCTGAAATCTGAGTAGACAAGCAAAGAGAGTTAATAGCTGGATTATATAAACCCCTGCAGCGTTTGATACACATAGCAAAAGCATGTCGATCAATAAAATAAAAGTGGGTACATACACAAACACAGAAACCTACAAGAAAAAAAGGAGAGAGAGATAGGGTAAATATTTGCAAACCGGGATAAAGAGGGATAAAGGATAGAGTAAAGTGGAACACTTAAAATTTAACTTCTGTATATTAAAGTGTACTTCACTGATCTAAATTCATCCTTAGTAAAGCATTAAACTGATCAAGTAATTTATAAAGGTTTTTTAGGGTCATGCACTTTTTAAAAATTATATGCCATTTTAAAAATAATTAGTTAGATTAATCAGTACAGAGTATTAATGGATATAGTCTTATTATCATCATAATCATCATACCACACAACAACACAATTAAATCAGTTGTGTTTCAATAGGATGACCTATGCTCTACAGAAGAGTATTTCTCTCTCTCTCTCTCTCTCTCTCTCTCTCTCTCTCTCTCTCTCTCTCTCTCTCTCTCTCTCTCTCTCTCTTTCTCTCTCTCTCTGTGTGTGTATATATATATATACATACACAGAGAGAGAGAGAGAGAGAGAGAAATACTCTTCTGTAGAGCATAGGTCATCCTATTGAAACACAACTGATTTAATTGTCTTGTTGTATGATATGAAGATTATGATGTTTAAGTAATGACCAGCCTAAATAATAGTATTTTATCTCTCTCTCTCTTTCTCTCTCTCTCTCTGTGTATATATATATATATATATATATATATATATATATATATATATATATATATATATATATATATATATATACACACACACAGAGAGAGAGAGAGAGAGAGAGAGAGAGAGAGAGAGAGAGAGAGAGAGAGAGATAATACTATTATTTAGGCTGGTCATTACTTAAACATATAGAAGCAAGAAGACAAGATTTTCTCATGCTAGTGTTTTAAAAAATAAAACAGTATTGTAATGTACTGTAGTTTGTTGTTTATACAGTTTCAAATGTCTGTGTGTTGGTTTTTTATGATGATAATAGGTAATATATTATCCGTATATGTATTACGATGTTACTGAACCAAACCAGTAACAACCAAAATAACAACCAACTACAGCAAAAAAAAAAGCTCGAGAGGGCTCGCTCTGCCGCTGTCTGAATGGACATGAAAGAAAATAAATGAACTGTCTAAAACTGCATATAAAACAAGCAAAGCAGGTTAAATTCCACAGACCCCCTCAGTACAGATTTCATAAACATTATTTGTCTTCAACAATATATTGCCTATTTATTAGAGCCAATGAGCTTTCTGTTCCTAAATGTTCCATCAACACAACATTATTTATATATATACTGTTTTTGATTCATTGAGGTTTAGATATAAATAAGATTAAATGTTTCAGACAAACAGGCTATATGAAGTTTTACCAGATTTAACATGACCAGATTTAACATGACTGGCTAGTGAGGCAGATGGGATGAATCAGGGGGGGAGGGGGAACTGGCACGTTTTAGCCCTGAAATTTTAACAGAATGGCTGGCACATAACTAGCATATAACACTGACTTGTCTAATGCAGGTTTGCGACTAAAATGTAAAAAAAATTATAATGATACTAAAACATTTCATAATAATTGTGCACTGAGAAATGGTCCCGGTTTGACTGTGAAGAGAAAGCATAAACAGGCAAAAATTATATTCGTCAAAAATATCATTTTTAGTTAAGCCATTATAAGTTTAGTTAAATATTTGATTACTTTGGAGACACCGAGAGACAGCAACTCACTCACTCATAACAGGGCTGCAGGTACGGTTCTTTGGTGAAGCTCATGTCCAGGGCTGGTGGCTGCATGTAGAAATTGATGAGTGCTCCAAGGACCACATCTCCATCCTGAGAGAGGCCCACAGTGTCAATATGCTGTGCATGGTCCAAGTACACACATTTCTCCTCCTGAGGTGTCCCCACCACAACCTCACACACTACCCATAACAGTAATGCCAGTTGGGACAGGCTCGATGAAAGGACCGTAGCAGTCATAGGATCAAGTGAAGCGTCAATGTTCTGCCTTCCTCTGGCTGCACACAGTTTCTGGAGCTATTTCTAATACCATGAAGTCCTAAGAGATAAAAAAAAAAAAAAGAAAGAAAGAAAGAAAACAAACAAAAACAAAAAACATGTTACTAAAGTGTTCTGAGGTGTTCCAAATCACACCTCCTTCTCCCGGGTCCAAGAAATAGAGATAATTGCTCAACAATTAGGAATTAGGCACACAGCTGAGTCAGTGAGTGATATAGTGAGTGAGATTTAATGAGTTATTATACAAGTTGGTTTTGGATAGTAATGTTAACTATTAAGAAGCTATTGATTTTTTTTTTTTTTTAATAAAAATACATTTAAAATCAGTAACACGTAAACATGTCAGGGTGTAAAATGAAGGATATTCTAGTGAAGGTGAACATTATCCAACATCTGAGGCAGCACTTTTAACCATTCAGAAGCTTTTGAAGTTTGCTCTGAATAAAAGTAAATAATAAATAAAATAAAATTCAGTAAGAGTTAATCTTGCCAAACTAAAATGTGTAGTATATTCCTGAGAAGGTGCGTAATATTATTGTTATTAATTTGAATGTGATATTTATTATTATTGTACAAATTGTTTTGGAACAATACCCTTTTTGTAAATAATTTTTTAAAAATTCGTGTTGTTTTATGCTAATATTTTATTGTGTAAAATGATCTTGCTGCTATATAAAATAAAACAAAGGTGATAGAAAGGTGTTATATATAAAATAAACATTATTATTATTATTATTATTATTATTATTATTATTATTATTATTATTATTATTATTGAAAGACCTGGAAAAGACCCTCTGCTGCCTGCCCTCATCTACTCCTTCTTCTTGATGTGAGCACCTACTCTGGGCCGAGTACTCTCACAATACTCTGTGACATTTGAGATGTCACTTTTGAGTGTCAGTTCTGGTTCCCACCTCCTTTGTTCCCTGAGCAGGAGGCAGACATCAGCGCAGCAGAACAACTAGTATGGCAGTGTAGGCGAATCTGGAAAAAAGCCCAGGATTCTCTACTGGCACTTGAGAACGCCATGCCAATTGCCAGTGCTAACTGGGCCCCACTTTCTGCCCAGGCCAATGCACCTGGCTATCCTCTAAGGATCTGTCATTGTACCTAGAGTCAAAAAAACTAGTCCCTTGGTACATGGGCCTTTTTAAGGTGCTATGTAAGTAAACCCCATAGCCGATCTTTCTGTACTTTGCAGGTTAACCCAGCTTTTCATATCTCCTGTCTCAATCAGTTTTTTTGCCGTAAATTCTTGCAAGGCAGCCACACCACTGCCAAACCCTCATATCATTGGTGGTACTCCAGCTTACACCGTCTGATGCCTCCTGGACTCCTGCCAGGTCTTTGGTAGAATATAATGTATATTGGCTTTCTCTGCACTGGGGTCCATCTTTTTCACTGGGTTCAGTTCTTGCCTTGGGTCCCTGGACATGAGGGTTCAAACCCTGCATGAGGTAATATCCGTGTTACAAAATTATCTCTAACTGCCAATTAGCTTGGGGTGTTAACCAGATGTCAGGTTCCCGGTAGTTTATCTACAGGCAGGCTTCTGGGAACTTTGGCTTAGGTACAGGCAGAGCGTGTGGAAATTCATTTATGAATTTAGGTTACCTTAGAGTTCCACCAGCATTTGTTCAGGAGCAACTGATAAGTTCACTCCTGGATATCCTGTATCAAGTGATGAATAATATGTCCCATGAAATGGCATCAATGAAACATGATAAATGTTCAGTGTTCAGTCCAATGATCAGTGTTTTCCTCTCTGAGGGGCAGGATAAAGCCATGACAAGGAGTCTACTTTTGTGTTCTTGGAATCAGGATTATAAGATATGGTGACCTGGAACCTGGAGAAGAATAGGCCCATCTGGCCTGTCTTGAATTCAAGCTTTTTGCTATTTTCAATTATTCAAGATTCTTATGATCCACATGTACTGTAAATAAAGAAGAGATGTTTATCCCACCCCAGCCAGTTGCACCACTTCTTTCACTGTTAAATCCTGAGGTTGTCAGAGATGGCCCCCACTGCTGTCTCTGATGTGTCCACCTCTACAATTAAAGGTCATGATGGATCAGGGTGTTTTAAGATTTTAAGTTGTGGTGAATGCTTCTTTGAGTTGAGAAAAGGCTTGTTTAGTTGAATTCTTCCATGCAAACTTGTATGACCCCTTCTTGAGAATGAAGGTCAGAGGTTCTGCTATAGAGATATATAGCAGAACCCCCGCCCCCTCAACACCATCCTATCCCAATCTTGAGCAGGTCTACCAAACTGAAGATGAAACATCCATCATGAGAAAATGAGCTACCCTTCCAAATAACAACAAAGCTATCCAGCGTGCTTTGTGGCAAATTGGCGCCGGAGATCGCGTTCAGTGATCGCAACATTTAGCCAGTGGCTGAATGATATGAGTATGTACGTCAAGCCGTGGTGCCTGTGAGTAATCATACAACTTCGTGTCTGGTGTTTGTTCAACCCAATGGTAAGTGCACCTTTCCCTTTTTCACATTGGGGCTTGGTAGATTTAGCTTGACACTCTGATCTTTGTGTTAAGGTAAGAGTGGGGAGTCTCATCAAGACAAACCCCTAGCTGAAGATGCTACATGTGATGCCGCTGCTGTTTTGTTTTATTGGATTGTTTTGCTTTATTGTGTTTTTGTTTCAACAATTGGTTTGCTTTTATGTACTGTTCTGCTTCATGTATTTTGTTTTTCTTTAGTTTTGGATGTATGTCTGGTTTGTTTTGTAACCACATATAGTAAGAGAGTGAGTAGTCTGAGAGTGGTAAAATTAGTGTTTCCTAGCCTCAAACCTGTTTCAGGTTTGTTATTCCACCTAACCACTTCACTACTGAGAGGGTGTATGTTGAGCCTTACTGTCTCCATGCTATAGTGGCCATAATTTGTCATTTGTACTGTTTGCCATAATTCTGGTCTTGCTTGGGTGTTGTCAACTGCCTCCATTATTTGTGGTGGTGTCAGTGGGCCTGGGTGTTATAGCTACCATACCACAGTGTCTGTAATATCTGTCTTTCTTTGTTTGTTGTTTAGTGTTTGTAACTTTCGGTTAATCGGTGTCTTCTTTCTCTCCAGGAGCCAGTGAGTCTTGGTGGGACAGGGGAGGCTAGCTGCATTTAGTCGGTGGTATGCTTCACAGTGTGCTCAGTGTGCCAACACAACTTCCTTATGGTGCAGGTAGTGTGGTTTTTGGTGTGACTTGCAGTGGGCTTGGATGACCTCCCGAGTTGTAGCTGGCCTGCCTTCTCCCTGCCAAGCCTGGGCCTGAAGAAGTTCTTAGTTTTAAAACCCTTATTGTGTTTCATGGGAAAGTGACTTTATATTTTCATGTTAAGTTTTAAATGATGCTGAAGTGTCATAATAAAATATAAATTTTTTTATATTCATACTCATGTCTCACTCTCGTGTTCCTTGCCCTGATTGGTGAAACTTATCTGTGTGCCTTTTGTTTGGGAGTATTTCCCTGGTTCTCCCCCAGGGTGGCGTAGTTGGATTTACTGAATTTGGGATAAACGTCTCCCTCCAACTGGGAATATTGCCACATTCTGGTGTGGTTGGCAGGGTAAACGTTTTCCCTTCATATTGGAATATTGCCACATTTTTTTGGCGTAGTTGGCAGGATAAATATCTCCCATCATATTGGAATGCCACAGGTGCATTAGATTCTGATTCTGTGCTTTGTGTTTTCCACATTTCCATTTATCCACATTCAAAAATGAATCCTCTGCAGAAATTTGTAAATCCAAGAAATCTTTGAAGTGATTTTACATAAAGCTGTTGTTTCAGAAGCCTGCTTAACACCTGCTTGACATGGCTCATGGCTTTCACAGAGGAGTAGAAAGAATATCGTGGCTGTAAGTCATGATAAACCCCTCCACCATGTCACACAAAACGTCACTAATGAGTGGTAAAGAAATTAACACTAATTAGAACATGTCAGTTATACGATTATAGGATTTAAATCTTTCACCTCTTTGGAATCAAATGGCCTCAGCCTATGTGAGAGCTTTATCTGGGAGCATTGATATAAACTGAGCGACTACAGGTTTTGAAGACTCCCTCCTGGCTTGAAAAATACAAGGAACAGTGCAGTAGAAATTCTTTACACATAACTGGATATTTATCCGACCAGTGAGTTGTGACAGATGATGAGGGTGGTGTTTTAACACATATTATAGGAAAGAGGGGACATAGCGTCTCTTCAAAGCTGCATGTCTTGCTTGATTTCTGACATGCAACAGGGAAGAAATAGGTAGAGGAGGGAAATTGGAGGTGACTATAACTGAGAGAATATATGGGTTAAGTTTTGGGGGGTTTTTTTGTTTTTTTTAAATGTTTAACATATTTTTAAATTAGCACCCACATTTAGCAGTACTTACACATTCACACACACGTACACACACACACAAATTAATCTGAGCCTGATTAATTAACTGGATCTGAGCAAGGCTCTAAATGACTTTTATTTATTAGCAATTATAAACAGTAGAAACAGTTTACATGAACTTTATGTGGAGGAACATATACAATTTATTAAATATTAACTAGCAAGATTTTAATATTTCCACCAACACACTCTGGGGCTATCTAAAAGTATCATTTGAAATATTTAGTCACTTAAAATTAGTACTATGACTGATGAACATTTTTTTCATTATTAATGAAATCGCATTGACTATAGCACAGATGCTGTTAATATCTGTTCTCTATTGTGTTTTCGCCATGAGGAATTTCTTGGTGTTGTTTTCTGGCTTAAGTAAAATAATGTAACATTTTGGGGCAAATATACATATCAGGAGACCAAAACTAGAAGCTAGGATGGCAAATATCTCTACAGCGACACTGTACTTCCCAGGAGAGCTGACATATGCTGGAACAAATGTGATCCACACAGCACAGAAGATCAACATGCTAAAAGTGATAAATTTGGCTTCGTTAAAATTATCTGGAAGCTTCCGGGCAAAGAAGGCCAGAAGGAAGCAGATGGCAGCTAACAGTCCAATGTAGCCTAAAACCAGAGAAAATCCTGTCACTGACCCCACCATGCACTCTAAGATGATCTTTGACCCTTGAATGCTTAAGTTGCGGTGAGGAAGGGGGGGGCTGAGGGACAACCATACAGCACAGATAATCACCTGAATACAGGTGAAGAACAGAACACTTCCTCTTTGCTGGCCTGGTCCAAACCACTTCATAAGTGATGCAGATCCAGGTCTAGCTGAACGAAATGCAACCAGAACCACAATGGTTTTGACCAGGATGCATGAGATGCAGAGAACAAAACTGATCCCAAACGCTGCTTGCTGTAGCCTGCATGACCATAATGAGGGCTGACCCACAAACACCAGTGAGCACAGGAAGCAGAGTTTGAGTGACAGCAAGAGCAGGAAGCTGAGCTCAGAGTTGTTGGCCTTGACGATAGGAGTCTGCCTGTAGTACACAAAAACCACACCCACAGCTGCTGTCGTCATGGCACCACACACAGCAACAGTCATCAAGGTGATGCCCATGGACTCACTGAAGGAGAGGTACTCAACCTCACGTGGTACACATGCAGTCCTGAGACTGTTGGACCAGAATTCCGGTGGGCAATGATAACATTGTAGTGAGCCTGTAAAAGAGATTTTTTAAATAAATAAATAAATAAATAAATAAATAAATAAATAAATAAAAACATTTAGCACATCCCATTCATCATTTTCCAATGATGGCTTTTTTTTTTTTTTTATTAAAGATTGTGTTTAATGTTGTACAATGTATGCAAATGAGGTTAGGTCCTATTATGACATTTTCTTTATAGCAACTAAAAACAGTCAATACCTCACCAGCCTCTCTTTTTAATAAAGACAAATGCTACATTGCTGAGAAGCAAAGAACCGTTACAAAGAACTGATACTGGAGACTCCTTGCATAAATGTTCAATGAACAGCTCTTTATAGAATTTTTGTCACTACTTACACATTTTTTATATTTTTATGTGGAGAGTCCACCATGCAAGTCCTTGTTACTATGTAAGGTTGTTAATATAGTGACATATTAGAAGGAGCACGTTAGCATATACTTATTATTAAAAGTATTATTATAGAAACACCTTCTGACAAATTACAACAACACAGAAGATAATGAAAACAATTTCATTGAATGTTATAGGGAACGTCCATGGTAAAGTTGACATTTGACATGTTCTGCCTTTCTATGAAGATGATGTGCACTGTATTTCATTTTTAGGAGCTTTCTATAGTGCTAAAGGGACCTGTGACATTGCTGAATTCGCCTTCAGCGCAGGGCAAGCAGTCAAAGCAGCAAACTGGCAGGCCCTTCCTTATAGCTTTGCGTGTGCCTTGGGGGCATTCAGCGGTGCACACAGAGACAGGCACCTAATTGATCAGAGAAAAAAGGCATTTAGAAATCAAGTCAAAGTTGTACGCACTTTAGATTTTTATGATGCATTTTACCCTTTGCCTATTTTCAGCCTGTTAAACTGTCAATAAACATTTTTTTTTTAGTTTTATATAATTTCCAGCACATATAGGTTGATGATGCACACAGCCCTGTTGATGAATGAATTTATGATTAGTGTGGGGACTGAATAACAAAACATCTGATTGTACAAAATTATTTGAATGCTGTGGGCCTTAAAAATTAAACAACAAATAATATAAAAAACTATGAAAACTTTGTGGAGTGCTAGTTTATAATGCAAAACAAAAAAATAAACAAAAATGTATTTCATTTTACTGAAAATTGTGAAGCTACAAGTGCATTTGCAATTGTGTATATGTTCTTGTAAAGCCACCAATACTGTATCTGTCAGAATGCAATTTAAAAGAAGTCTCTACACCAAAAAGTTCTTAAGCAATATTATAAATATATTTCATCGCAAGTCTATCAAATGGGATCATGCTCACTCAATCACTCAATCACTCACTCACTCACTCACTCACTCACTCACACAGAGAGTATGGTGTATATATTCAACTACTGGCAGGGTTTCTCAAAGAACCTGGAGAAAACCCCTGCAATCAAGGGGATAACATTTGAAACACCACATAGACAGTAAGTCAGGATCAGACACTGAAACTGTGAGGTAGCACTGTGGCAGCCACAGATGATTTACCTTGTTAGAGTTTCCTGGCCAGCTGATGGCAGATTCCTTAATGATGAGGTTAGAACCCTCCAGTCGGCCAATGAGGACATACTGCAAGGTTCCTCCAGGACCTCTCTGCCAATTCACTATGTCATAAACAGCTGGAATTTCCCCATCTTGAAAATAAAACTTCTCTCCCAGCTGTGTTGTGAAATTGAGCAGCTTAAGCTGCTCTAAGAGCTAGGAGGACAGGAGGAGAGTGAGCTAGAAGGACTGCCACATATTGGATAGCATATAATTTTTTTTCTAAAGCTTTTACATTTTAAACTTTCTGGTTTGTCTGTAACAAGCTGTATTTTCTGCCTTCTTCTTCTTCTTCTTCTTCTTCTTCTTCTTCTTCTTCTTCTTATTATTATTATTATTATTATTATTATTATTATTATTATTATTAAATTCTTATTCCTTTCCATTTATATTTATTATAAATATATGTCTTATTATCTTAGAAACTCTTAGTAAGATGGAAAAGATAGGAGGCAGGTGAGGGGAAAAATAGTTTATAGTTGTTATAATGTAAATGATAACAGGAACTAACTTGCCTTGAAGATGATGCAAAACATCTAAAACTATAAAAGCATTATGCTTCTTTCATTAATAGCTTAAAAATGTGGAAAATTGCGATGGTATAAGGGTAATAGTACACTGTAAAACCAGATAAGTTAATTTAACTCAAAAAATTTGAGGAAACTAATTACCTCAAAATTTTTAAGTTGATAAATCAATTTCTTTAAGCCAAATACACTTCAATATAACAAGCTTGAGTTAAATTTTTGTTATATTTAAGTGTATTTGGCTTAAAGAAATTGATTTATCAACGTAAAATTTTTGAGGTAATTAGTTTCCTCAAATTTTTTGAGTTAAATGAACTTATCCAGTTTTACAGTGTATTTCAGGACAGGAAAATAATTAACATTGTCATCATACAACTGATGGAGGACAGACCTATAACAGCACTCAATTGAATGTTGAAATCCAAATAGACGTATCACTAATGACTTTCACCTGTATTATAAATGAAGCATCATGAATAAAATGCTGATATAAACTTAAAAATGAAATAAATTATATCAAATTTTGTTATAAATAACACATCTTACCTGTTGTGTAGTGATGATGTCTGGTGATGAGCAGCCTGGGGTCATCGTGGGGTCAGAACTGTTAGGTGCAGTGCAGGACAGCAGAGAGTGGAGTGCATATGCAGCTGCATAAACAGCCAGATACACGTTATAAGTGGCTCTTAAGTTGGAGACATCTGTAACACTATTCTGAACCCCCTTTAGGCTCTCCTTCCCACTGCACAGTGGTAAGCCACTCTGAGATGCTACCATGTTGTTCTGGACTGGGCTGCAGCCAAACGTCCTCTCCCATAACTCTCTCAGTATTGTGTCTCGAGGATACCGGGAGGGATGGAGCTCTTGTAGGTGTTTCTCAAATCCAGGAATAGGTGCACTCCTAACAGCCACTCCCAGTGTGCCTTGAGCAATGGTGTAGAGCTCAGGGTTGCTCAAGAGAAGGCTACTGGTACTCCAGATCTCACTGGCAAGGAACTGTCGGTCTGTGACGTTTCTGCGAACCAGCTCAGTGAGGAACACTTCTACATCCATATACCAAGCAAATACCATAATCACACGAGCAGATGAGCTCTGCACCATCTTCACAGCACGGTCGACGTCTTTTGCCAATCTCTCACGGAGAAGAGTGCTGACAAAAGCTAGGCAGATGCCGGTACCTTTCGTCTCCTCCTGAAATGCCTGCACTGCTTGGAGTCCATAGTCATTGTCTGCCACCACAGCACCAACCCAGGTCCAACCGAATCGTTTGGCCATCTGGGCCATGGTACGAGCCTGATACATGTCACTGGGGATGGTGCGAAAGAAATTGGGATATTCTCTTCTGTTACTGAGACACACACATGTAGCCAGGTAGCTGATCTGAGGGATAAACAGAAGATATTCCCAACATAATTGAACATGATGATCAAAACTATCAACAAAAGTCAGTATATTTAGCTTAATGACAAAGTAAAATTGCTCAAATACATTCATATTCTCAGATATACAACATATTATCTGATGTGCTGCCAACATTTACAAAAAATGTTTTGAAACTCAAAAAGTTTTACACAGCATCAATCCACAATTTGATCTAATACTGCTGTCAACTGAGCCATTTAAGTATCATTCAACTGCCCCTGGTCTTATGTGAATTATTGAAAATGTTACAGGGAAAAAATAAAGAAAAATGGAAAAAAAAAAAAATTGCATTACAATTCTGGACATCACTGACTTGGATCCAATATCCAAGTGAAGCTCCACTGAAGAACAGGTGAGACTTGGGCATAAGCTTTTTTTGATGAGTGTAATCATTAGGGTAACATATGGGACCACCCACAGCAATCTTTATCCATGAAAATGATTCAGGCTATCCATGCAAGTGATTCCCAAATGAGGGAAGCTCTGACAGATGCAGAGCGCCAGGATGTGCCAGGCAAGACCAAAGGGCAGACAGAGTCAGGATAATGCATCCCATCAGGCAGCATGAGTAACATGCACAGCTTGACAGAGACAGAGAAACAGACAGAGAGATATCTACACTCTTTACCTTACCTTATCATTATAGAAGCTTTCCTTAAACACATTCAATTCAATGAATTATTTACAGTTCTGTAAAATGGTCAGAGACCAACCTTTCATTACAAATCAAATAGCCCTTTCTGTACATTCAGTGCCTTTGTGCGATTTAATAAGAATAACAATAATGAACAATTATCACAGGGAAAAAATTTTTAGCAGAAAATCATACAAAGGTCTTCAACAATTTAAAAAACAGTATGAAATCTGTATATATTTTATTTGTAATATTGAACTTTAACATTGATCTGCATCAATAAGTACTGTATGGCTGTTTGACTGAAAGTGGATTCAATTTACTGCATATTTTAACATTGTTGTTGTTTGCCATCAAATCATTAACAATAAATATTGAATGCCAATTTGAGTGAAATCAAAAGTGTGGTTTCTTACTTGCATACAGTACTGTACAGGAACTCAATATTAAATATAATAACTTTGCTAGTGGTGCCTAGTGATTTCCACCACTGTAATAAAATTGTAAAATCATTGACCCCCATGGCTGTGTTTCAAGGGCCTATAGGGAACAGTGAAGCACAGCTGGTTTGTCCTAGAGTGCTCAATGTTCTCTCTATAGAGTAGCATGTTGTCTGTTTATTCATTTACATTTATGGTATTTGACAGATACCCTTATAAACTTGTATTCTTGTTTTGCTCTGCATGGCACTCACCATTGGTACACGTAGTGGGCTCAGAACTCTGGACAGAATAATACATTGTGTGGAAGCAGAGTCTCCAATGATAAGTTTGGCAGGTCGGGTGGTCTCACAAGTGCCGTTCCCCCCACTGATCATGGACATGACCGCTCTCAGGCTATGAGGATAGCGTGTGCAGGTATCCATGATACGGTAGCCCAGTCGCAACCCCGGGAGCAAAGAAGGATTTCTGTTAATCTCCTCCACAGCAAAGACAACAGCCTGAGCCCACTGCACAGGACTCTCCTGAAATCTGAGCAGACAAGCAAAGAGAGTTAATAGCTGGATGAGATTTTAAAAATCCTGCAGTGGGTGACACTCAGAGCAGAAGCATGTCTATATATATATATATATATATATATATATATATATATATATATATATATATATATATATATATATATTTATATGTATGTATGTATAGAGAGAGAGAGAGAGAGAGAGAGAGAGAGAGAGATTTTTTAAATGTGGTACAGCATTAACACTTTTTATTTAATATATTAAGCTATATTTTTAGTATTTGTTAAGGTTTTTAGTTATAACGATCTCATGTATATTAAAGTGAAGCTAAATGTATATACTGTACTGCAAAGAATTCCACACAATTAAAAGCTTACAAATAAAATGAACTCAGCTTTAGTCATGTAGATATAAAATACCGAAAGATTTTTAAGTGCCCGTGACCCTGAAAAGGGAGTAAGTGGTAGAAGATGGATGGATGGATGGATGGATGGATGGATGGATTTTTAAGTGTTAAGACATAAGTGATGCCAGGTAGCAAAAATACTATTATTTAGGTTGGTCCTTACTGAAACACATAAAAACAAGAACATATATCTCATACAAGTATGTAAAAACATTCAAACAAACAAACAAAAAAACTTTCAAATATATAATATATTTCATAAAATGTGAAGTTTGTAGTTTATAATTTCCATGTGCTGGATTTTCACAATTTATAAAGTCTTCATTTTAAATAGTGCACTAGGAATATTATGAACTACATTGCAGAGATTTAAATCACAACATGTTTATCTAAATCAGATACAGATAGTGTCCTGCAAAGGCAATCAGATGCCAAATGCACACTGGAATTTAAGTCTTTATATGGTCGATTGTTGTGCTGGTTTAAAAAACAAAAGTTTTTATGGTTGTTCTACAGACAAAAATTTGTCACTTTTATTTTTTTTTTTTAAATTTGGGAAGACATTGGAGAGAGAATTAAGAGGCAGCAACTCACTCGGAGCAGGACTGCAGGTACGGTTCTTTGGTGAAGCTCATGTCAAAGGTCGGTGGCAGCACATAGAAATTGATGAGTGCACCGATGACCACATCTCCATCCTGAGAGAGACCCACAGTATCGAGATGCTGTGCATGGTCCAGGTACACACATCTCTCCTCCTGATATTTCCCCACCACATCCTCACCCACTACCCAGAGTAATAATGCCAGCAGGGTAAGGCAGGGAGAAAGGACTACAGCAGTCATGGGGTATGGTGTAGCTTCACTGCTCTGCCTTCCTCTGGCTGCACACAGTTTCTCTAGCTATTTCTAATACCCACAAAGTCCTAAGAGATGACAAAACAAAAACATGGACTAAAGTGTTCCAAGAGGTTCCAAATAACATCTCGTTCTCCTGGGCCCAAGAATTAAAGATAACTGAGTTAACAATTAGCAATTAATACAGTTGAGCGGCGATGCACGGGGATTCAGAAAGTGATTGGGTTTTTAAGGTTGCCCTTAGAAAGTCTTCATAATACTTGACCTCTTAATCTCCCAGGGCATGTTGGGAGATCCAGATGTACATTCATCGCTATTGTATCTACATAACTTCACATGTGATTATGTGAGTAATATGTAATCACATGAAAAAAGAACATATGCCATACAAGTGAATTTGAACTATGTCTAAACTATGTGAAAAACTCACGTGAAAATAAAACCACTTGAAGCCCTACATTCACATGTGAGTTGAATATAACACCACTAACTGTATGTAAACGTCACGTGATTATTCATGTGTCGTTTGTCTGAATTTTCTTTAAGGGTAGTGAATAATATGCTTGAAGATGAACAGTATTTCAATAGTACACCAAGCATTACTTTGCAAAGTCCCACTCCAGAGTCTTGTCTGTGATCTTTCCCAAGCCTTCATCATGACTGCTTCACGTTTATTGATTTAATGTCTAGTTTATGCTTTCTTGGCAATGAACTGACCTTTTGCTCGATCCACATTTCAGAGTATTGCCTAGCTCCTTTGTTTCTCTGCTACATTGTGTTTTTTTTTTTTTTAATAAAACCACAAACCTGTACTCTTTATTACAGTAGCTAGGTCTAGTTAAGTTACGTGACTGTAAAGCTGCTTCGTGACTATGTCCAATTTTAAAAGCACCATACAAATACAATTGAATTGAAACACACTGATTCATTTAATGACAAACATTACTTTATTGCATTGGTAAGAAAATGCTCAGGAGCATTTCATGAGCAAAAATAAAAAGAAAAATTGAATGCCCTTTAACGCAGAAAAGTAAAAATACAACTTCTTCAATTAATAACCCATACATGTAACTGTCTCAAGCTAGTTGTGCTAGTATTGTGAAATGTTTTTCCTTTTTAAAAGAAAGAAAATAATCAGACCCTCAAGTGTCTTTTTTTTTTTTTTTGCTATCTGTATCAAAACAATTACAAAAATAAAAACTTTAACCTCACAGGGTTTTTTTCCTTGCAACTGAAGTAGTTTTTATAATCAATGAATTCATGCCTAAAAGAAAGAGTAAGCAAAACCACATATGCAGGTATTTTTTCTTGCACTGGAAAGGAGTCAAAGTTTTACGTAAACAGGGCACAGACACGTCTACTTATTATCTGTGCATAGTCATGCTGAATATGTCCACAGTTCACATGCTGTAACAACACATATTTTCGAATTTAAAACCCATAGGGCCGTAAATAAGGGCAAATTTGGCAAATATGTCAATATATATACAAACACCATAGACAAATAACAAAAAGAGATACAAGAAACATGAACAAATTATATATTTCAGAATGGAAGCCCCTCTAATCAATTAATAACCATTTAAAAAGAGACAAACAAAAGACCAAAACACCAAAAGAGAAATGGCTTAAGAAAACAACCATCATTAAACTTGTTATTTCTACAATACATATTGCAAACAACATTTAAAAGCTTGACTTGGACTAATTTGGTGTAGTGCATCTAAGACAGAAACTTGCTTGTCCAGGATATATGGCAATATTTACACAATACTGGAAGCTTTGATTTAGATTTTTTATTTTTTTTTATCTGTACTTGTGCTTAAGAGTACATTATTTTTCACTGAAGGGGAGCTGGTAGTATGTATTCTGAAAGCACAAGTACAGCCTTGTGGTCTGAGAAGTATTTAAAAACTGGAAGGAAAGCCACAGTGGCAGCAGGTTTGTATACAGGCAAATCAGGAAGATAACTTCAAAGCCTTAGAAGGAAGTAGACCTCAGGCTCAGAGGGAGGACTGGGATTATCAGGGATCACAGAGTCATCAGCATAATACTGATCATGGTACCCATAGCAAAGTGTCCTGCAGGATCCCTCAGGCAGGCCACGGTCCTCCATCCCTACCTGCTCCAAGTACCCAGCAATATATGAACCAGTGGAATGCCTATTGATGAGGGGATTTTGAGAAGAGACTGCCTTATTGCGGAGGACCACATCAGGAGTACCCCCTGCAGGTCGTAATTTGAGTGCTTCCTGCTGCTTTTCGCGGGCACGATTGGCTATGTGACGGACACGACTCTGACTACGTGAGGAAAGCTTTCGTGACAGGAATGGAGGAGGGTCATTCGAGTCCTCTGAGGAAATGACAGAATTCAATGGCACTGGTGGGAACACTGAGAGAGACTTTGGGGTAGGTTGCAATTGATGGGTAATGGAGTGGGAGTCCACCTCATCTAAAGTCACCAGTTTGCGAAGCTGCTCTGTCAGGGGATCTGAAGCCTGTTGCTGATTGGCCTGGCCACACATCCATTTCTGGTCTCGCATGGCTGGAGTGATGAAGCTGCGACTGATGACTTTGTATTTGCTCTGGAAGTTGCATGAGATATCCTCAGATGTTAAGTCACCCAAGCTCTTGGACTTACATGGACTTGGAGCTGTTGGGACTGGAGATCCAACAAGGTAGATCCCTTTGTATATCTCAGAATGGGTAGGTTTCAAAGCCTGGTTTTGTTGCAAGGACTTAGAAGATTGCTTTGGTGGAACAAAGGTATCTCTGTGTTCCACAGAGCTATAGATCATATTACAATCAGACCAAGGCATGTAGGAGCAATTCTGTGGTTGAGAGTTGATGTCTTGAGTCCTTAAAAGACATTCTGAGGAAGAAAACCCATTCTGGAAGTGCTGTGTCTTGAAAATCATACCATTCTTGTTCCTTGTCTGACAGTGCCTGTTGCTATGAGTGACCCCATTGTACCTACCAGGCTTAAAATGTCTGGATATGGTATCATTACTTCTGTTACAATGCTTTGTCTGGGACTGGTTGGTTGGGCAGTCGTGCTGATGAGTGCTGGAGACAAAAGGCTCGTGTGGGGATGAACTATGGAACAAAGATGACTCCGTGGGTTTATATGAAAGTTTGCTCGCTGAGGTGGGTAAATAAAGAGAATTCTGTACTGACTCATGACGTGATGGTACTAGAGTCAAAGTTGTGTCCAAAGGTTCTCCATCCACATTGACCTCCACCTCCATCAAGCTGCTGTTAGCAGAGTCATGACAGATAAGGAAACGCTCTGAGGCTGTGCTGTTTATCGAAATGTCTTTGTAACAACCGTATTCCCAGTTTTTTGAAAACTCAGAGGACTGGCACTGGGGCTTGTAGCTTTTATCTCTATGAAATTCCCATCCCCCATTTTTTTCTACTGTTCCTCCAAAAGATATCTTGGTAAGAGGGGAACCGTTGCTGCCACCTGGGGACATACACTCCAATTTATCTAAGTTTTTGCAGATAGTCTTTTCAGGAATGTCATACGCAGAAACAGGAGAAAGCACTTGCTCATCTAGAATTGTGAAGACAGTTGATTCAGTGGTTTCAGGACTACAAGGGAGGTCTTTTTCAACATGCTGTTGAGACAAGTCTTGGATAATTTTTTGTGGGGTGCTGAATAGTTGGTTGTTCATTGGTGGAACAGACAAGTGAGGGGGTTGGGACCCCAAATTTAAGTTATTCTGTTCAGCAGTAACTTCAAACTGATTAATAAGAGCTGATATGGACCCACATGTGTCATACTCATTACCTAGGGACACAGCATCAATGAGGTGAGAGAGAGCACTGTCCTGAAGTGACTTCTGATCCTGATGGTTAGACTGATGCAATGTGGGTAGAAGGGGAGATATGGCATTGGTGGCTGAAGAGGAAGAGAAAGGATGTGAAGCTGCTTTGGATGTTTTGTGACATTTAGGAGCTTCACATTGGTGGATCTCCGTCTGCAAATTAACAAGACAGTCGGGTTGATCCAAGAGACTCGAATGACCTTCTGTGGGCCTTTGAGAAGGAGTTTTGGTTTGCACGGTCAAACTATGCCTGAGGGGTTCTGTAAGGACATCAGTGCTAGTTTCACCACATCCTCCTATAACGAAGTAGGACGTTTCATCTGTTTCTACATACTCTGTGGTTCTCCACTGTTGTGTACGGTGAGTATTGTCATCAGGGACTTCAGTTTCAATAAGGAGATCCACAGACGCAGATCTTGTCTTCTCCAAAAATAAATCTGTGGGAGATAAAGGATAAAGTGTCAGCAGTTGTCGCTGAAATTTGCAAAACTTCAATAACACCAAACTCAACACAATCCACTCTGTTCACAAGGACAAATGGAATGTGCCACCACGTAGGACCGTGAGAGGAGGGTTTGAGAAAGAGACTATGTAGACAACATCCATTTTTCTAGTTATTTTCATTGTGTTTCCAAAATAACCAATGATCAGACAACATGATCTGATATAGCTCTTATTCCATAAAGCAAACGTCACAGAAATACTTTCTTTAACATCAAGAAATAAAAATGACATCAGTGGAAACGTGTATTACAGATGTTTTAGATGAGGCAACCATAGTAAGGTTTGTCGATTACCTGTGGGGTTTCCTAGTCAGTTTTCTACTATAAAGAGGAACAATAGTAAAGACAGAACAAGACAAAAGCAAGTTAAAGTAATGAGGAGGAAAGGCGTGCCTTTTTTACAACAAGCAGTTGTAAAAAATAAATAAATAAATAAATAAAAATAATAATAAATTAGAATGTGGAAGAAAAGTTAGACATTATCAAAAATTATAACATTTGAGAAAAAATGTTTCAACAAATGTTTGACATTTTCAAAGTGAAACATAATTAAAGAGAAATACTGTATGCTTCATCAGTTGTAATAAACCGCCTATTTTCTGTGACTGGTTTGGTATCAGCTATTGCCTGAACATGACTTTTCGATCTATAAGAAGTGGTGACTCTAGAATATTTGTACTTTCTCTTTTTTAAGTTTATGCGTCCTTGATGGCTAATTCACCAAGTTAGGGAGAATTAAATTTGAGATAAATTATTTAAAGCGATTAAGGAGCATGATAGGGTATTGAGTGTAACTGTTGATGTGTCTAAATGTGGAGTTCGGTTTGCACAGTAAGTCTACATGGTGTTTGCTACACTTTTGAGGTGCTTTAGTCCAATCTTATCTGCAAAGCCTGACCACTTCAAATCTGACCAGGATAAAGCCATTACTGAAAGCAAACAAATGAATGAATGAATGAATGGATTCATTGATTAATGGCCTTCAATCAACTATCAGTTGTTGCTCCTGTTCGGCTGTAATAAAAACGTGCATCCATGCGGTCCCTTTGCAGATAAGATTTGACACCCCTGTGGGTTCAGTACATGGGGGAGAAAGCCTTGTGTGTGTGTGTGTGTGTGTGTGTGTGTGTGTGTGCAAGAATTAACATATATTTTCAAAAAATAAATATAAATTGATAAGATATCAGTCCGTGCCTGGACATTGGTTATTAAGCTCACCAATTATAGTGCTGGCACCAGTGTCAGGTCCGTCGTTTTCAGAGGAGGACACAGTAAGCCGACCCTGTAGGAGCCTCTCCAGAGGCATGGAGGCCGGCCGGTGCTGGAGGCCCATCCTGGGACCCACTGTCTTCTCTATAGCTGGTTGTTTGAGATCCCCATTGCTGCTTTCCTCCTTGTCCAGTGAGGTTTCGGACAGTACCATTTTAGTCTTCTTGCGTCCCTTGGCAGGAGCACTAGCCGTCCTGCGTAGCAGGTGGTTACTTAAAGAGCGTTTACGTGGTAGAATACCAAATTGTGTGTCCACAGAAGACTTGGAGCCCTTGCTGAACAGACCCCGAAAACCCCGTAACTGACGACCCTGAGGGGAAGAACACAAGGCAAAGATTATTAATAATCATTAAACATGAGGTGGATAATATGCATATATGCAGATTATTAAACCTATAGTATTTAAATACGCACATACACACACACACACTAAAAAGTACAGCTGGACACAAATGCAATAACATCACACAGGTTCTGATGATAAAATTCAAAAGGCAAACATTTTCATCATTTGGGAAAAGTTATGAGGCTTTGTGCTTTAGCGATGACAAGAATGTTTAATTAGAGAACTTGAACAGAGAATTAACTTCAAATTCTCTGTTTTTTTTAAGCTACTCTCCATGACCCACAGATGGCGCCAGAATACACTCACAAACAAGCCACTCGTCACGTTTTAACACACATCAGGCAACTAAAATCGAATGCTGTAGATTTAGTCTAGGTTTGTACTACATAACAGACGCAATAAGAATTAAGACATGACAGCAGAGCTCACACATGGAACAATGCAGTGTGTAGTATCATGCAGTGTCATGCAGTACACTCAGTACACTTATGGTACCTTGTTGGCTCCTAGAAAGTGCAATATTGTATAGCTGGGATTGAGGACTAGGGGACTCCACTGGAAAGTAGAAAAGTAACAGATGGCACAAACAAAGCCCAAGCTGCTTAATATATTAACAGTGAACATTAAAATGACAATTTTTGTTTATGTTGACATATTCAATCGGCCTGAGATGGAATTTCACAGCTATGACTCGATTGACATATTATGTATTGTATAAGTAAGAAATAAAACATGATGGGGTGGTGTGATGAAGCAGACGTATTGTTACCATCCGGAGGTTGATTATTTTTCTATAACAACTCAACCCAACTTCCTTTTACACCAAAGCAATTTGTTAACAGTTAAAATCATGCCGTACTTTTTTACTGTTTATTGTTTATCCATTTTAATCTATATATTGTTGTGGAACATCCGTGAAACAAGTTAGTTTACACTTTCCCGCAACATTTCCCAAAACAGCTATTTTTTTTCTCACTCTTAAAGTTAATAAGACAAAAAAAAAATATGTTGGAGAGTATTAACTCCTCTGTCCTAAAGACTTTCATGACAAAAAAAACAAAGTGCTGACAAAAAAGACTCCTTCCATAAATGTTAAGTAAATATCTCCACATAGAAACTTTTACCATATTAATGATTGTTCTTTGTTAAATTACATGTTTTGAATCCATTTATGATTAATCTTAGATCATGTCCCTGTCAGTACTGCTGTTAAGGAAAATTAATCAAGACTATCTGACTAATCAGATTCAAGAATTCGACAAAGCTATGGTATAATGCTATTAAGATATTATTCATTATATAAGATTTTCATGAATAGGTCTATTTTTTATGTGTCCAAACTAACTTTTCAGTTAAGTGATACTTTTACTTCTAACTTCTACTTCTCGGTTAACATGTAATTCAATTCTAAATTCATTTATATACTCTTAAATTAGATTGTTTGATCATTTATAAATTCGTTATTATTGTTGTTGCTTTATAGTGATAACTGTGTTGTTAAAGAAATGACAGCTTGGATGACAGAATGGCTAACTCAGCTATCACGTGGCTTTTTAATTAAACCTCAACAAATTCTGGCGAAAACTAAAACCACCTGTCACCAGTTGGACACCAACCAGCAGCGAGATAATGTTGTGTTAAAATCTAGATAGAATTTGTTAAACATGTAGTGTTAAAGGTAAAGAATGGTAGTTATGATATTCAGATGAAAGAAAATGATAGACCAGGGAAGGCAACTTGGAGATATGGGTCATGAACTCACCTTGCCATAGATTTCATGCACTGAGATATGGACAAAGATGGATGCCTCCATCATCCCCTCCAGATAGACGTGTCTATAACCTGTAACATGGTAGAACGAGCAAGAGACTGAGGTTGCTCAAGATTTCTAGTCAAATATTTAAACTTCCCAAAAAACAGTTTAAATGTCATTCTTGCTTTGGATAATCTGGAGACCAAATTCAAATTCTGTAGATTTGTTTGTCTTTACTCTCCTACACTTGTATACTGTAATGATTGATAATCTCACTATCTGGGGTCACCCAGAAGAGAATGTGTTCCTTTATGAGACTGGTTCCTCTCAAAGTTTCTTCATCATTTTGTCTCAGGAGGTTTTTCCTCACCACTGTCACCTCTGGCTTACTTATAAATATATCTAAATATACATATATCTAAATCTACTTCCGTAAAGCTGCTTAGTCATAACACCTGTTGTTAAATGAATGACAAAAGTACACGCTATGCTCCATCCTGTGTTAGATTTTGATTGAAGAGTACTTAAAATACCAGCCAAACACTAACTAATAATGCAATCTACATTTCACAACCTAGAAGTGAGGAAGTGTTTTTCAGGTACACGTTATTACCTGCCAGTACAAAATGTCCTGTTACTTCTCACACACACTCCTCCTTGACACCACAGCATCCATTTAAAAGAACATTTCATCCTGTCTTACACATAGCCAAATCCATACACAGTTGTTCTTGTTGTCTCTCACCTAGTGGGATTTGTTTCTCTCGAGTAAAGGGAAAGATGGCATTCTAAACTGACTCTCTGTTTCCAACAACCTGCCATGCCACCAGACTCCTGTCTTAGGTAAGTGTACTACGGCATGGTGGTGTTATCACATTGGTGCAGAAGAGGCTTGAGTTTGCTTCTCTTACCTGGCATGAGGCTGGTGAATGCGACTGTCCTCTGGCCCACAAAGTCTCGCCCAATAGGATCATGATCCCATACTAGAAAGCGTACTAATGCAATCTCAGGCATGTGCAGAGTGAACGATAGGGTTTCCTCCCATACTGGGTTAAAACCTACATAAAGATGCACACAGTAAGATAGTAAAATACACAAATGTATACCTTACTGAACACACATACACAACCATGTAAAACAATGTATATCCTAGACACTCAGCCTATGACATAAATAAAGTCCATTATCACTGATAATCCCAGTAGCTGCAATTCACTGAGATTCTGATTACACTCTAAAAAATGCTATTTTTCTACCCAAACGCTGGGTTCAGCCTTTTGGGTAATTTAACTGACAGTTAATTAACAGTCTTGAGTAGTTTTGGGGTAGTTTTGTGTAACCTAACTGCTTCGTTAGTGGCTAGGTCAATTTCCCTGACAGTTGAATCAATGTACCCCTCCCTCACCCCGACACATCAGCCCAGCTCCTCGGGTCAAATCAACTCAGCACGGACTATTTGAATTCAGCTCAGGTGGAGAAACAAGGTTTGTATCGATATATTTATCCATAAAACCTTTACTGTACACTAGAAAAAGCAAAAATGTGCGATAACAGTCCAGTTTACATGACGTTAAATGTCCCACTATGTTAATTAAATACAATGTTTCTTGTAAATCATATGCTTTATATTATTTTTGTTGCAGTTTAAAATTTAAAAATAATAATAATAATAATAATAATAATAATAATAATCTAGTCCAGTAAATGGATTCTCGGCTTAAAAGAAAATTGAAATGGGGTACTGAAGCCAAAAAAGTACAGATCATGTGAATATGTATAATCATGTGATCACAAAAAGTAACATGAAAATAAATTAATCAATTAATTAAGTGTATATAAATATAAATATATATATATAAATATATATATATATATATATATATATATATATATATATATATATATATATATATATATATATACATATATATGTTTCACAAGTGCAAATTAATCAATCATTGACCACAATATTAATAAGTAAAATCAGAATCATGTATTTTTTTTTAGTCCAGATGGAATCGTACTTCTTTTTGTACTTGGTGACAGTAGGTTCTGCCAGAAATGTTTAAAAAAAAAAAAAAAAAACATTATTTTACCATTATCATCAACAACCCGGGTCTGTTCTTTACAGCAGTCCACTGGAAGACCAATGATCTCCACCTCCACAAAAGGATCAATAATCTGAGATGAAAAAGAAAAGGAAATCACATACATTTTTAGGCATACCACTTGTGCGACTGTGAATTATGGGTAACGTGATGTTGGTGAGCTGACCTCCCCTCGATCACCCAGCATGGAGTCAGGTGGTTTAGGGAGCTGTTGCCCGCTGATGATTTTCAGCACCAGCTGTTTTTTAGGATATGCCGGAAGAGGGTCATCGCTGTACGGATTAAAGGATCCTGGAATGCATTAAGAGACAAAACGAGCAAAATTCAGATTTACACAATTACCCAAAATGTAGTCAGCCATGGCCTTTTTGATATCTAATGTTTGCATCTTTAGTTTTGCACATGGCTAAAGTTGCTTACAAGTAATAGAAGTCCTTAAAAAATCATTTTTGTAAATCTTTGCCTCAACTGCATCCGGTTCATCGGCAGTTGTGATGGCAGTTTGGGCTACAAGGTTTATATTATGGCCCTCGTTCTAATAAGTTATCACTTCTATAACAAAAACTTACATTGAGTTCTTTTGTTTTTCTTCCATTTGCGAATAATCGCACCAACTGTTGTCCCCTTCTCACCAAGCTGCTTGGCAATGGTCTTGTAGCCCATTCCAGACTTGTGTAGGTCTACAGTCTTGTCCCTGACATCCTTGGAGAGCTCTTTGGTCTTGGCCATGGTGGAGAGTTTGGAATCTGATTGATTGATTGCTTCTGTGGACAGGTGTCTTTTATACAGGTAACAAGCTGAGATTAGGAGCACTCCCTTTAAGAGTGTGCTCCTAATCTCAGCTCGTTACCTGTATAAGAGACACCTGCGAGCCAGAAATCTTTCTGATTGAGAGGGGGTCAAATACTTATTTCCCTCATTAAAATGCAAATCAATTTATAACATTTTTGACATGCGTTTTTCTGGATTTTTTTGTTGTTATTCTGTCTCTCACTGTTCAAATAAATCTACCATTAAAATTATAGACTGATCATTTCTTTGTCAGTGGGCAAACGTATAAAATCAGCAGGGGATCAAATACTTTTTTCCCTCACTGTACATAGGATTTGGTGAAAGTTTCTGTAAACAAATATATTTTTTAATTAACATCTATGGAAGAGTCTCCAGTGTGATCACTTTGCAACAGTTGGAGCTAAAGCTGTAACATTTAGCTTTCCAACACATTTAGCTTTACACTTTCGGGTTTCTCCATAACACGACTTTTTTTTTTTTTTAAACTTCACGAGAGAGGGAAAAGCGAAGCTGGTGATAAATCAATAGTTTATATGTACTATAATGTAAGTGACAACAGAAAATAACTTGTTTTGTAGCTGTTCCAGAACATTAAATGTAACTATATAGAAGTAAAAATGATAAACATTGGTAAATTGCTGTGGTATAAGAGGAATAAGAAAATAGTCAACTTCAGGATGGTAAAAGTAACTCTGCTCCCACATCATACCACTTTGTCATTGATAATTTAATATAACAACACGCTCTGTTGTGTGTCATCCTATAACTATAAATATGAATAAGTGGAACACTGGAATATTATAAGGGGAAATATACTTTTTTTTCCCCTTACTGCCGTGTGATAAAATTGTCTTTAATATGATTCTGCCTCCCAAAGTTTGAAGGTGGAATTGTATTAGAAATCTTGAAGCTGTAAAAATGATAATCTACTTTGAATTTCTAAATACAGACTTTTTGTTATCTTACAATATCCTTTATTAAAACACGAGATTCGAATATTAAAAAGAAAAAAACTCACTGAGATAATATTTTACTACTTGTAAGCTACATTAATCTTCGTGAAGCATGCAAACCCGAAGAAGCAAACATCAGACATCAAACATGATTTGGCTGATCAAATTCAACTACTGTAAGTGTGAATAGCTGTCTTAAACTAAATAATATCAAATGAACTAAAACAGAGTGGCAATTTTGCGATTTCACATGCCTGAACGCAAATCTGTAACACGGTTAACACTGATTCAAAGCTGGAGGAGATCAGTTAGAATATATTACGCTGTGACAACTCTCAAAATGAGATTAACAGCTTTTATTGATGGAACTGGATCTTAAGTAGGTTTGGTCTCGACGGACTAGATCCGCTACGTGGCTGCAGCTGCTGCTGAGCGAGTACGAATACTTGTTCTGATAAGCATGAAAAGACATATAGTTGTAGAGAACCATGATGATGCTGCAAAGAGTAGTGTAGGAAGAGCCCACCCACATAGCAGATCTATATGGTGGTGCTGGGGAGGAGGAGAGTAGGATGTGAAATTTCGTTGCGTGTCCATAAGCGAAGAGTTAGTCTGTATAATAAAAAAGCTACGTAGATGGACGAGCGTGGTTGATAGGCTGTATCCACGTCGACGTAACCAATCAGCGTGCAGATAGAGTTTCATGGCTGAACTAGACATTTGTTCATACCTTTGCACATGGGTGGAGGTTTCAAGACGTAGCCACTTCCTCCATTCACCATGAACTTCGCCCTGTTTAGCTGCATCATTCGGCCTTCTGTCTGATAGTTCAGGGCCACTTGGGGAAAGAAAACAGATAATGCTAATCAAGTGTATCTGTGCTCAAACAAAAAAGACTCATTAAAGCAGGGTGACTGAAGACAATATGCAGTTCAGAGAACAATTATGTGGCTTCATAAACTGCTTATCACATCATTCAGAGAACCGCAACACAGCTGAGGCTGGAAACCTGAGAGGTTTGTGTTAAAGCCTGCCCAATGTCCTGACAGCTATACTATTACTATAATAATATTACTAGGAAGGGTCTAATATGAAAATATATATTAGCCTGTATATACAGTATATTGCCAGTCAAAAGTTATTGAATCCCTGGAGTTTCTTATGTTTTATTAGAGTTTAATCATTATTTTCGCCACAGACCAAACAAAATGATGGAATGTATTAATTGTTTGCTCTCTGATCCAAATGGTTCTCTTAAACGAGTGCTTTATTAAAGGAGAGTAAACTCGTCAAGGTTGTAAATTAAAGACTCATGGGCAGTGTTAGTGACAAGTCTATATATAAAGCCATAAATATGTGGTGTGTTGCGAGTCTAATTAGAGTGATAATGATTTTGGTCTTTGTAGTTAGAGGAGATCTAGATTATTCCAATAAAATCAAGTCTAACATTTCTCAATTTACAAAATATTTCATAATAAACATGTCTTGAATCACAAATTAGCCTTGATTTCTCACCTAATATGTATTTTAGCTGTAAATAACTTCATAATTATATGTAATATTTCTGATTTCTTATTAATTTGCATGGCCTTTTGTGCCTATCAGTTCCGGTGGAGGAGGTGTGGCCTTTGTGCTTGTCAGGTCAGGTGAAGTAACTTTCAGTTTGTATAACATTAAATTGCATGGCATCATTTTGCAACTATTTGCATTAAAACAGGGGTAAATCATGTCATGTTGAACTGCATTTTTCCAATACCAGAACACTGGTGTGTAAGTGTGAACACCGGCCCTCACCCAGTTGGCAGCCCACGTTCCAGTATGTCTGGGGGTTAAAGTTGCTGGAGTCAATGCGGTAGGCAGAGGGGTAAATTCGTGAGAGCTGCCGCTGGTTAAAGTTCAGAAAGCGTTCGGACCGGTGGTGCGCCAGCTGTTGTGCCCGTGTCTCGCTGAATGACAGTACGTTAACAACAGGGCCTTTAAAAAGATTATATGGAAACATAGATGATATAGAAAACAACAAAGGAACAACAGCGTTTTATTTACTATAAGCAGTTATCACTCAGCTGCCAATTCTCAGTCATATCTTATTTAATAACAATGACGCTAGGACATATGTGACAATGTTTTTCCTAAAAGAGTTTTTCTTAGTGAATACAACAACAAAAAAGCATTGTGTGCGTGCATGTGTGCATGCTCTCACCCTCATCCAGACACTCCTGAGACACCACAGAATTGGTAAAGATGACCAAATCAGACAGGTCTCGGCTTAGCTTTATTGTTTTCCTCCTCCGACCACCCCTACACACACACACACACATAAAGAAGGAAATGAGAATGTACATGGATACACACACTGTCTTTCGAGTACTACCAGTAAAGGCCAGCATGTACATGCTCCCATGGTGAAGTGGAGCTTTTAGCAACTTTCATTTATGTAGTTGTTAGCAGAGGCAAGATAATACTACTATACAATAATGTAAATAATTTCTAATACAATATTGAAAAACATTTAATTAACTAATGTGATAAATCATGCTGTGAGTCACTCTAAATTACAACATACTAGATACTAAAACTCAAATCTTCCTTGCGTGCTATTCCTCTCACCTTGCCTAGATCACTGTTGGTATGTTTCTCTTTTCTGATATGTCATCAGAAGTAATTCCAAAAAATTAACATTCATGAAGTTCAGTTGTTGCAAATAGTTGCTAATTTGCAAGTATGCAGCCATACCGCACTTCTATTATACTTCAGAAAATGTATGTATTTATTTATTTTTCTTGATTTATTATATACATTTGTTGAACAGTAGTCCACCCTCATGTTTAGAAGGAATACTCTTCACACTTCATGGATCTTAATTTAACCTCTGTAACTAATCCAGTGTGAGTTTATGGAAGGCTAAATTGTTGAGATTTCACCACATCAACTCCTTAGGCTGCCAAGTCTATAAAATCTAGTTTCCCAATCACAAACAGCTTGCAGTTTCTTTACAAATGACTTAACTCATTTTGTTAATGTGTGCCATTAAGCATGGCCAGAAACTCATAATGCAAAGCACATTCGCTTAATACACTAATGGCCTTGGGCTTATGTGATCCAGTATCCGTTCCACTTAACACTATTCTCAGGAACTGCCAGTGTGGGGAGTGTGAGCTGCTCTCTTCTGATACAATACGTGTCGTGTGACACACTAAATTATCTTTGTACCACAACACATTTGAGTTCTTGATTTTGATTGGTCACAGTAGACTCAATCAGTAACCAATAGGCCCGCCCACATTGCAAAGCATACTTGTATTAATGAGCTAATTTTTAACACGTTATGGTTTCTATAGAAGCAGCTCATTCAAAGAGACTTTTATGGTGGGCACTCCATATAATGGATTAAAAGACGCAGGTACAGTAGATATGAAAAAAAGTCTGCACGCCCCTGTTAAAATGCCAGGTTTTTGTGTTGTCGAAAAAACTGAAACCAACATAAATCATGTCAGAACCTTTTCTACCTTTATTGTGAAATTTTAACCTTAAATTAATTAAAGTGAAAAACAATAAGAATCATTTTAGGGGAAAAACATAAAAAAATAAAAATACAATAATGTACACACCTAAACTAATATTTAGTTAAAGCACCTTTAGATTTTACCACAGCATTCAGTCTTTTTGGGTAAGAGCCAATCAGTTTGACACACCATGACTTAGCAATATTTTGCCAAATATTCTGCCAAATTTTGCATTTTTTTTTTCTTTGTCTTTATAAGAAAGAAAAAAATAGATGCTGGAGAATGAACAACTGTTTATTACTGTTATAATGTAAGCAATATAAAAATGAAATTGTTGGCAAATTGCTGTGGTATAAGAGGAATAAAGCACTTTTGGACATTCTATTATAGGACAATAATCAGCTTCATGATGTAAAAGTAATTCTGCTTCATCACACCTCTGTGTCTCTGATTATCTTCCTATAAAAGCTTGCCCCCAAATGTTTTATTCTTGACATGTTACATCAAATAATTACAGCCTATTAGTTACTACAACACAATGTGAAGTTTCAAAATTATTGGTGCCCCAAATGAATAACTAGTGACTCTCCCCAGGAGACAATAACAGCACTGAGATTCTTCCTCCAATGTCTGACAAGCTTGGAGACAATTGTGGAGGAACCTGGGCCGTCCTCCTGGGACAATATTTTAATTTTAAATGTATTTTTTTTCTGCCTTGATTTGTGCATCTACTCAGACCACAGATTTTCAATAAGGAGACTGAGAAGGTCATTGCAAAACACTGATTTTGTGTCCAGCTCCCATCTCCAGGGTTCGCTGGGATTACAGCCAATCAGACAGAAGTGCCAAGCTTGAAGGAGCTATGAAAGTGCACCTGTTGAACTGTCCTCCAGTCTCCTGTCCATCGTCATCTGTGTCCACGCTCTGACATTTCAGTCTTGATTTGGAGTGCCTCTGTGGAAACACACACAAACATCTTTCAAATGGTCATCAGAGATCATGTGTGCTAGTGGTAACAGAGCTCCTCCTTGTGTGTGTGTGTGTGTGTGTGTGTGTGTGTGTGTGTGTGTGTGTGTGTGTATCTGTTTACTCTGGCTCACAGCAAGTGTCTGATTTGCATGAATTAATGTCCTTCACAAATGTTGAAAGTAATAAGGGGATGAAAGGAATGGCAAGGACACCTCAGAAAGTATCTCTCTCACACACACACACACACACACACACACACACAAACATATGCAATGGGCCTCATCTATCAAACTTTTAGTAAAGTTGTAGTAAAGCTGTTTGTAGACCAAACGAACTAAAAATCCCTGTTACAATTGCAACGGTTTTGCTAACCCTGATTTTATCTGAATTCATGTGTGTCACTGTCAATCAGCTGTAAATGAGCATGTTCATGGCACAGCTGAAAGTGACGAAATGACTAATCACGACATGTGTTAAATCTTCCAGTAATGCAGCTTAGCCACTGCAACGCTACCATACACACACTAACTCGTCCTCCTTTCATAGTGTACCATTACTTTTGTTCTAATTGAACTGCTAGGTTTATTTTTTTGTTGTTTTAATTTCTTCCAACTTATTAATCAATTTAATATGTTCACTAAATCTGAGTGTGTAATTGAAATAAATTAGTGAATTACACTTGACAGCGCAGTCTGTGTGTAAAATTACAGTAACTCAGCGACAGTTATACAGTTTGAAGCTGAACAATTGTGGTTCCTTATACGTAAATTTACATGAACTCTCGTACAAAGCCAAAAAAGTGGATTTTCACGAGCATTTCTTGTGTAAAGGCTCCTAAATAAATTCATTTGTTAATTCATTGTGCTTAAGCTGCCTGGAGTATGAAAGCATGCTTCCAGGTTGTGTTACCACCTGTGTTTTTGTTTTGGTCCATGTCCTGTCTCCACCCATGTTCTGTCATTGGTTGTCTCCCTCATGTGTCACGCCTGCATTGTCCAGTGAGAAGTATTGTTCAGTGTTTAGCTGTCTGATCCTTACCGAGACTTTTTTCCTCTGACTTCTCGCCTGTTATTTATTTATTTATTTATTTATTTACATGTTTTGCCTCACCTAGTTTGAATTGTTTGCTCATCGCCTGTAGTCTTGGATTTATCTGCCTGCCTCTTATTAAAAGCTTTTACTGCACTCACATCCATCTCAACCGTCCGTAACGTGACATCATTCATATCCCGCACTATAAATGAGGCAGAATGTATGAAGCTGAGAGGAATGTGAGAGGAGAGACAGTGTAATAATGGTCTAAAAAGGCTAAATGATCCATCCATCTTCTATACCGCTTATCCTTTTCAGGGTCGCGGGGAACCTGGAGCCTATCCCAGGGAGCATCGGGTACAAGGCGCGGTACACCCTGGACAGGGTGCCAATCCATCGCAGGGCACAATCACATACACATTCACACACCCATTCATACACTACGGACACTTTGGACATGCCAATCAGCCTACCATGCATGTCTTTGGACTGGGGGAGGAAACCGGAGTACCCAGAGGAAACCCCCGCAGCACGAGGAGAACATGCAAACTCCGCACACACAGGGCCACGGTGTGAATCGAACCCCCGACCCTGGAGGTGTGAGGCGAACGTGCTAACCACTAAGCCACCGTGCGCCCCCAATTATAATATAATTATATCAATTAATTACTTAATAACAATATTTAAACAAACTTTAAATAACTTGATTTTTTTATATCAAGCTAATTATGGCTCCAGATAATCTCTAAATCTACCGCCGTACCATTTTGAGGCCGTGTTATTCAGGGCATTTTCAGAGCTAATTGGGAGAGAATATGCATGCACTGGGAGGCCTGAGTGCTCTGATCAGCATGACTGGCACTTCATTAGCAGCTGTTCCACACTTATCAATAGCGATTACTCACTGGGTCCCTCAGCTGCTCGCTCAACCCCCAGTTACACAGTCATGTGAAAGAAGTACTTTCTGACTAATATGTTGTGCTTAAATTTCAAAAACGTATGAAAATATGTGATATCAGAAGTAACAATAAAAAAATACCCCGAATCCTTGAATATTGCAAAATTATCATATTTCAGAGGAACACGGAGCAGCACAGGATATTCTCTAATACTGCAATCAGAGGGAGAGTTCATATCCACACACACACACACACACACACACACACACACACACACACACAATAGAGTGCTACAAAAATGACCCTGGTTCCCTCGACAAAATACAATAAGATTTTCCATTGGCTTTTGGATTTTATTGCAGAAAATAAGCTCCGTGACAAACAGAAGTTTATGATTCTTACATATTTTGTTCATCAAGGTAATATTCACAAACGAGCACAACTTCTGTGAATTTTGAAGCCTAAATATAATTGGCAGAAGCAAAAAGCTAAAGTTAGGTGGCCGCATGACTTCAGCGTCACCACCACTAAGCTCCATAGCAATACAATTTGAAAAATTTTTTAGAAATCTACAAGTTGGAAAGTTGGAGTTGGAGTCGTTTGCAAGAGCTCGAGTATAAACGCAACGAGGCTGAAGTAGACGAGTTTCTCTTCTCACCACAATGTGTATATTTTATAACATATTTTCAGTTTCAGGTCTATACTTTAAAATGTTACTTTCTATTTATCAATATGTGCATGTTTTGTTATCCAAGTTTGGCAGTATAAATGTACCTTTGCTTGCCATGCCAGTAAAGCACCATGGGATGAAACTGAATTGAGGTCAAATAAATGTCACTTTGAATTTAATACAACACAACTAAACCGAGAATTGAGAGTATATAAGTTCTAGAGAATATGTGTGTGAGAGAATTTGTTAGAATGAGAATGAGCTAAAGCATAAAAGTGAGCAGGAACGGGGGAAAAAATGAGATAAACTTTAATTACTGTAATGTATATTGGTACGGCGACCGTGTTATTTCTCTCACCTTCTGCTTGAGGTTGCTTATAAAGGATCGACTCTGAGACTTCTTTAGGCCGTCTTTGGAAGTCTGACAAACAGAGACAAACATTCAGCAGCTTGAGATTTACATGCCGACGTTGTCCGTTGACATTAGCTTGAGCAGAGTTCTGTACAAGCAGCTTTGAGGTCATTAATAAGTTTGTAACTCTAGCTTAGCACAAGAACTGATCTCGTACGCTATATACTGCATGTAGACTGCAACCTGAACAGTAAACTAGGCCTTGTCAGAAATAGTTTTTCTTCAAGCACTGTTTAACTGCTGTTAAACAGACAGAGATACGAGCAGGACATTTAACGTATATAAAACCAGTCAGAAGAGTGCTTTAGCATACTTTATGGATAAGAATGAAGGAATTACTCATATACTGTACATCATTCATTTAAAATATGGTTCTAGTAGATCATTTAACAGCTAAATGAAATTCTTTGCCCATATTTCTACTGTTGGCATTGATATTTTCTTATAAAATGTTCTGATCGTTAATCAAAGCACGTTTTTACTTGTGACAGTCTGCAGGCTCAGCCAGGTTTGGAATTACACCAGTACAGTCTGAATCTTAGGAGGATGGATTTATAGGCATATAAAACATGACACTATAATCTGTAAACTCTATAAACTATAGATAGACAGATGTATAACATGTAATTCCTCTAGTTATAAGAGAGAGACAGAGAAAGACCCCAGCGGAAAGAGATTAAAAGATCAGAGAGTAAAACAGAGAGAGAGAGAGAGAGAGAGAGAGAGAGAGAGAGAGAGAGAGAGAGAGAGAAACATCACCATATATTAAAGGGAAACTAAGAGAAAGATAGAGATACCACATCAGAGAGGAGAGACTAATAAAGAGAGACCACAGAAAGGTGAAGAGAGATCCCACAGCAGGGGAAGGCAGAGAGGTACTATAGCAGAGAGAGGAGGAGATATACCACAACAAAGAGAAGAAAAAAAGAAATTATAGCACAGTTTGAAGGAAAGGAACAGAGATATCGCCTTATATCCACGTCCCACCCGATTGAAGGAGACACATTGAGATACCACAGCAGTGAGAGGAGAGAGAGAGAGAGAGAGAGAGAGAGAGAGAGAGAGAGAGAGAGAGAGAGAGAGAGATTAACACATAAACAGAGAGAGGGATACAAGATCACAGAGTGGTAAAGAGATACCAGAGGGAGAGGGGGACAGAGAGATACCACACCAGAGGGAGAGAGAGCTACCAAATCACCAAAGTGAGATAATGTAATATCACACTAGAGAAAAAGAGAGAGACAGGCAGAGAGATACCATGCCTTAGAGACAGCATGAAACGTTCTTTATCAAAAAAAGACAGAGATCCAATATCAGAAAGAAACAAAGCTGGCATATCGCAAAGAGGGAGAGAGAGAGAGAGAGAGAGAGAGAGAGAGATACCACATTAGAGAAAAGTAAATACAGAGTGACATAGAGAGATGCCACACCTGTATAAGAGTGAGATAGCGCACCAGAGAAAGGGAGAGAGACACAATATCATAGATCAACAGAGAGGGGAATATAATGGTAGAAAGGTGGAGGGATATCATATCACGTAGAGAAAATAAGATAGAGAGATAACACAGTCGGATAGGTACGTATCACAGAGAGATACAGTAGATGACCACAAAGAGAGTCAGCAGTAATGCAAATACACATCACAGAGAAAGGGAGAAGTAGGGAACGAATGCACCTGAGGAACTACAGATGACAAAACACACACACGTAACTGGACACAGCCAAGAACAATGCATATCTTCATGCAAATAAAACATGATGAGAAAAGCAGAAAGAGAGAAAGATGCCATAGTAAAATGGATGGTTCTGAGAGTACCAGCTCTAACTGTAAGAAAGAGAGAGCAGGCAGCAAAATGTTGTTTCTTTCCTGCACTGCAGTGTTTTTAACATGTTTCAGGAGCCCTGCTGTGCGTTTCAGATCATCAACTCTCAGAGCAAGCATATAGTAGGAGTCCTGCTGATCTCGTGTGAGAGTGTCCGTTCTCCCTTAAGTTTTCACACTGCACATTCATCAGCGGACATGACTGTGTCTGCAAGGCAGTGCTTGTCTGTTAAAAAAAAAAACTTGAAATCTACATGAAATATCCATATCAGCTACGAATACACATTCAAAATTGACTGTAATCTACTCTCACCCTGCAATGTACTTTCTGACAGTGAAGATATGATGTACAGCATGTGCTTTTTGTCTGTGCACCAGTGGAAGGGTGAGTTCTACCTTGCTCAGGTTCTTGTGCAGCCCCTCATTTGTAGCTCGGAACAGCGCTCGGATAGAGAAGCTGTCTGTCTCCTCCTTATCTACAATCTGAGACTCCTTCAGCAATGAGTCGAGCTTCTTCCTGATTTGGGACTCGACCATGTGTTGTGTGGGTCCATTAGACTGAGTAGAGAGGAAACAAAAGAACAATGGAAGCAGAAATACTGTAGCGTTTTAGTTAAACAAGCAATGAGCTCATTTTAAATTCTATAAATAAGAAATAGGTATACGTTGACACCTTGGCGGATATATCTTTAGTGCTGCTTGAAAAAGGCCGAGATAATTTAATTACTTAAATTACGCACTTATAGCACACAGCATTGGACAATATTTGGCTTGCAACAAAATTAATGATAAGATTTTTATCTTTAGGTTTGATTCAGAATGCTGCAGCGCGCCTCGTCTTCAACCAGTCCAAGAGAACCCATGTCACACCCCTCTTCATCACCCTCCACTGGCTTCCTGTAGCTGCCCGCATCAAGTTCACGGCCTTGATGCTCACCTACAAGACCTTGTCAGGAACAGCACCCTCCTACCTCAACTCTCTCCTGAAGGCTTACGTTCCCTCTCGCAATCTGCGATCGATTAGCGACCGACGTTTAGCAGCTCCAACTCAGCGTGGCACAAGGCCCCTTTCCAGAACCTTCACAATAACTGTTCCTCAGTGGTGGAATGAACTTCCAACCTCAATCCGGACCGCAGAATCTCTCACCATCTTCAAAAAACAGCTAAAGACCCACCTCTTCCGTGAACACCTAACCAACTCATAATAAAAAGAAATAAATAAAAAAAAGCACTTACACCTCTACTCTGCACTTTGCTTCTTCTGGAATTCAATTAATAGATCTCGTACGGTAGCACTTCTTGTATTGTTCTCTGCTTGATATATCGCTTTGCTTGTATCTTTCTCATTTGTAAGTCGCTTTGGATAAAAGCGTCTGCTAAGTGAATAAATGTAAATGTAAATGTAACTGCTTTTCACCAGCCTTTACTAATGCATGCTTTTATAGTCCCATTAGAAACCAAGAGCTAGTTAATGATATAGTTAGCATTTTAGCAGAAGTTAGCTGAGCTTTTTTGAAAAGCCAAACAAATACAGCCCGTCTGAAACCTCACCCCAAAATACATACACACAAGCTGGTTAGGGTAGAACATATGAATAGTAGTGCAAAAGGGGACAGGCAAGTAGACATGCCACCTTAATGCTGTTCTCAGATCTGAGCTTATATTTTTGTTAAGCTGAGGAAATGTGAGGAGAATATTACAAAAAGTCATCTGACTGGTTACTTATCCTTTACTTGTGCAATGGCTTGGGAAAACCATCAGAAATGACACCAGAGAATGTGAGAAAGAAATACCATGCCAAAAAAGAGAGCATGAACAAAGGTGTGGTACCAGAGAGAGAGAGAGAGAGATACCATACTGAAGAGAGACAGAGAGATACCACACCAGACAAAGAGAAAAAGATAGATACTACATTAGAAAGAAGGAAAAACCTAGAGAGACCACACCAGAGAAAGCCAGAACTACCACACCAGAGAGTGAGACATAGAAATACTATACCAGAGAGAGCCAGAGATACAACACTTTAGAGTGAGACAATGAGATATCACACCAGAAATAGACAAAGAGATACTAGACCAGAGAGGGAGATAACACATCAGACAGAGACACCACCCCAGAAAAAGACAAAGAGAAGGAGAGAGACAGAGAGAGACCACACATATAAAGAGCCAGAGGAATACCACACAGAAAGACACAAAGAGACACCACACCAGAGAGATATAGAGAAATATATGGTGCATATCAGAAAAGGATAGAAATTTTTAACATAAAAAAATGACCATATCACAGTGTGGGAGAAACTGCACACCCAAGAGAGGAATAAATATAGAGATACCATATCACAGCAAAAGCAGACAAGAGATACCACATTAAAGAAAGGAATAACAGAGCAAAAAGTGTGATACTACACCAATAAGAGTTAAACATCATGTCAAAGACAGGGAGAAAGGTACAGTATCAGAGAGTCAGAGAGGAATACCATAGCTGAAAAAGAAAGGGTAAATATTATATTACAGAGAGAGAGAGAGAGAGAGAGAGAGAGAGAGAGAGAGAGATGCCAGGAAAAGTTAACGTAAGATATCACACTAGAGAGACCAATATGCATTTTGGCTTTTGAACATAACTCTTACACCTGTCTCCCGTCTTTTCAATAATCTTTCCGAGCTGTATTTGGGTCCAGTTTTCTGAGCCGACCCATGATAATTCTACTCAGTAGAGCTATATAAAGCGATATTATAAAACACCCATGGTCTTCCATTGTTATTTTTTTTATCTGTTTATAGTTTTGCTGCTGACCTAATTTTCAGAAGTCCCACTTGACGGTACCTCCTGTTGAGTTAACATAATGCCTCACAGAGTGGAATCTTTATTCTCACCTCAGGAGTTAATTGAACAACGCTGCTGCTGCAGTCTGATTCATTTTGATAGGCGTGCACAAAATGTGTCGAGGTGTAGAGAAGCAGTGTGTTTTAGGAAATAAAAGCACATGTGATGAGCAGTGATAATAACAGGCCTGACCAATAATGGCACTAAAGAGAGCATTTTCATACTCATTCCACACAGCAGTGGATTTACACAAAGCCTATGAAGATCTAATTGGCTTTCATGAAATTACTTCCCTGAGTCTGTCATTAAACATTAACAAGCCATAACAGAAAAGAAAAAAAAAATCTAACACAGGTATTTAGTTGGTTTGGGAGAGTGCGGAGAGAAATATTAAATCACAATTAGCACAACACCCTTAAATGAAAAACGATTAAACCTGCCTCAGATTATACGCAGGTAAGGAATGGCTATATTTCTTAGACTAGATGTGTAGCCAAGGGTGAATTTTGGGTTTTAACCCCCTTAAAATATTTTGTGAATGTTTCTTACTTATTTGAGGGTGGTTAACATAGCACACCCGATTATATACATCTCAAATAACATCGTTTGGCAATGATTGTGCTACAATAATGTTCATTTCCTTAATATCTAACCACCCAAGATGTCAAGCAAACACATTCATTAGTTTAAATTAAAAGCTCAGGGATATCAGCTGATGCTAGACTGTGCCTTAAATGATAAAATAGATCCTACTACTGTCTGGTATTCACCCAAAATGCCCGAGCATGTCACACTTTATTTTATTTAGTCATTCCAGGCTTAGACAAATTGGTAACGTGATGTTTATGTATGACAAATGAATTGTCATGCAGGACTGAATAAATAAATAAATAAATAAATAAATAAATACAGGCAAAAAACTGGCAAATGGTGACCATTATTCTACAGAGTTTAACCTGGAAACAATTTACAGTCACTACTGATCTGGAGCAGTAAGGCTGAGATGATTGCCTTCATGCTCCGTGGCAATGAAATGGCAGTGTGGGTTACACAGCATTTTTAGACAAATGGGACACAATTAGAGATTCCGTCCCGATCGATGACGTCTAAAGATTGTGTGGATTATTTCGAGGGAACTGTCTCGAGGCAGCTCCAAACGGAGAGCATGGAGGCACGGTGACTAGAGGCACAAGAAGAAAATGAAAGGAGAGGATAGAGAATGGCAGGAAACAAGAGAACACCTGACCCTTTGACTCTTTTGAATGAAGTCGTGGGTTGATTTATAAAGAATAATTGTGTTAAAGAATGTGTGAAAACCTTTAGTAAATAAGGGCCTGAGTATGGATTTGTGTGTGTGTGTGTGTGTGTGTGTGTGTGTGTGTGTGTGTGTGTGTGTTTTCCAAAAGGGCTCACTGTGCTGTTCTTCAGCTTGAAATCATCCTCAATCTCATCTGCACTATCATCGTCTGAAACCTCCCCCTCCTCGGCATCTGCAGACAGATACGGGGGCAGACGCTTCCCCTGCAGAGGGACAGAGAGCAAGAGAAAGATATTCCAGTGCAGCTCTGACAGTAATGCGATTCCCGATCGCTCTGAATTGAATAAAACTGCCCTAAAAGACGTTAGAAACACAGAAAACTAGACACATTACATCTCTAATCTAATCTGTAATTAGACCTGTGATTAGATTAATCACCAATCAAAACAGACAGAAAGAAGCAGAGGGAGGACTCATGTGCATTTCCATAAAATAAACATTGCTCAAATATTACAAAATGTCTATCAGAAACGGCAATTAATCCAGCTAACGATCTTGTTTGAAAACGGCTGAGACACTCATTAACACTGGGGTTTGAATAAACAAGTCTGGCAGGGTGTATGTCTGCTCCTTCCAGGAGACGCTGCTCATTTTTCACCTGTTGATCGTGAGACTCCCCCCAGACACTTCATGCTGATTTCACACAGTCATCGGGAAGTGCAAATGAACTTCACCTAGAGCGCAGAGGACATCTCTAATGATAAACCGTCTCTTTCATAGCCTCAGTAGAGACAGTCGGAGGAGAGAGTCTCTGCATTTTAATGTGGTTTAAGGAGCGCTAAAAGACACTTTGCTTTGCATCGGCCATCCCTTATTATTTTTTTCATTGCTCTCATTACTGGTTCCTCCAACTGTTTGTTTTATATTTTGTGTTGATGTTAAAGACGAGGGGCGCACGGTGGCTTAGTGGTTAGCACGTTCGTCTCACACCTCCAGGGTCGGGGAGTTCGCATGTTCTCTCCGTGCTGCGGGGGTTTCCTCCGGGTACTCCGGTTTCCTCCCCCAGTCCAAAGACATGCATGGTAGGCTGATTGGCGTGTCCAAAGTGTCCGTAGTGTATGAATGGGTGTGTGAATGTGTATGTGGTTGTGCCCTGTGATGGATTGGCACCCTGTCCAGGGTGTATCCCGCCTCATTTCTGATTTGCTGAGCTGCTGGAGGCCTCTGTGACCCAGTACTGCTAACGATGCTGTATGGTTACAGCCAATGTGGAAAACATTTTACTGTGTCTGAGCAGCCAAGATGAGATTAAGTTGGGTAATGTATAAGTATGTATAAGTATGCTCCTTTAAATAATAATAATAATAATAATAATAATAATAATAATAATAATAATAATAATAATAATAATAATGTTAAGCTTGGTTGGTGATTTAAATAGAGTAAGATTTTTTTGTTCTTATTACTATTACAGTATTTTACAGCCAGAGGAATAGATTTGTTTTGTACTCCCAAATAATGCGCCGGATATTAAGTGTGTGGAAGAAAATCCTAGCAAGCAGAGAGGAAAAACAGGACAGCTGCATTGTCAAAAAGCTTCAATTCTATGGCTGAACTGTAGACGTTGGTACCTCTGCAATCTTTAAATAAAGCAATAAGCCACAAGAGAGTGTGTGTTACTCCTATACCCGAGACACCCAAGATAAAATCACTGTAACACATGCCTTCACGTGGCCATGATAAAATCCAAAGTAAAATTTTTTATTTTTAAATCTAAAGTGACCAATATACTCGGTTAACACTAAGGCTTAGTTTCTAAGCAACATAACAGGTAAAGATCAGGGTCTCCTCTGGAGATTAAACCTGGTACATTCATACAGAATTATATTTTTGTGTACGTATATTGAGTATTTTACAGTGGCTTCAGGTTGTAGAAGCAAAACTATATGTTTTCTAAGAAAAAAAAAATGACGAGAGAGAGAGAGAGACAGTATTGCGGTAGAGATATTTGAGTCATAAAGAAATCAGTATGTGTATATTTTATCACACCTTAATTAAGATCTTGCCCTTCAGACTGTTGGGACTGGGCAGCTGTTTGGAGTCCTTGTTCAAGATGTCTTCCAAGTCCAGCTTCTGCTTAAAGATCTCTTTCAGGTGTTGAGCGATCTTCTTTTGCTGCTGGACACTACAGTGGTTCTCGATGGACAGGATGACTGGGTATCTAACCGAGAGAGAGAGAGAGAGAGAGAGAGAGAGAGAGAGAGAGAGAGAGAGAGAGAGAGAGAGATTGTTTATTCATGATTAAATAAGTGCAGCAGCTGCTTGCCTCCTGATACTACCGCTACTTAAACCTTTATCCGCATTTCTGTCTTAGTGACACTCACACTGACATTTTCAACATCTCCTTTTTTCCTTATTTTCCCCCACACTCTGCTGTAGGAAAATAATCAATAATGTCACCTCCCTGAACCACCAGGCATGTTCAAACACACAGACTCTGAAACACTAATTTCACCATTTCAACCTGGACGTCCATTTCAAAGCACATGTTTTATAGCATTTATAGTGTTCATATCTATCAGACATGCCCAGGAGGGAAAAACAACTGAGATTTTCATTTTAAATAAAAATGATGTTTTGTTTTCTATTTTAAACAACGTGAATGTGGTCATGAGCAAAGCAGAAACTTAATGTCAAGCCTGTCAGGGAGCCTGAAAACCCAGAGGGCGCTCCATGTGAGACATTTCCAACACACTGGGGAGAGAAGTGAGGGGTGAGGGTCATGAGCATAAGTGTGTGTGTGTGTGTGTGTGTGTGTGTGTGTGTGTGTGTGTGTGTGTGTGTGTGTGTGTGTGTGTGTGTGTGTTGCTTCTTCATGTGTGTAGGTGCATGAACTAACACTCTTCTATAACTTGCACACTGAAAGTCCATATTCAAAGGCCATTATTAAATACATAAATATGACACAGTTGATTAATGGTATCATCCCTTTAAACTGCACAATTTGTTTGATCTGAGCTGCAAGCAAAGCGGGTCAGCTTATCCTTCCATCTATGGGCACATTTTCTTTACAGAAGAGCAAATTGAGTGACCAAAAACATTCGCATTATATTATTAATGAACTCCTAAGCCTACACCCTACCAAACAGAATACATTACAATTTCATGACCTCAGTTTCATATCTCATGGCTTCATTAGGTAACCGCTGGTGCACAATGCAAAATAATAGGATGTGCTGTATTTTAAAAATTTCCAATTAATGAGGGAAGGAAGCATGGTTTGTTTTTTTTTAATTAAGGTAAATTTGCAGTGATTAATATGATAATTACAAGTCTTACTATTCATGCAATCCAACAGGAATATACTAGACTCCTGTTACATTTATTTCAATGCTCGCCATCTTCTCATTCATATATCATCATGTTCGTCTTTTTTTCTTTTTATTTTTTTTTTAATAATAAATTGGAATCATCTCATGATCTTCAGGTTACAACTGCAAAATCGATTACGTAAAATACCTTCATATGGCAAGGAAATGCTGATTGACATGAAATGCTGAATGATACTCTTAACCGTTGGTTGTGGTAAAGTTTTTAAAAAATAAATAAATAAATAAACCCTTTTAAATAAGCTGAAGGAATTCAAGCTGTTGTTTTTGTGCTGCAACAATAAGGTGGGTCCATTAATGAAATTTCCTCCTCCTCCTCTGACTTTCTAATATTAAAACAACTGCAAACACATATTTGGGAATACTATTTGCAATTTTCTATGGCAAAAAAAATAAATAAAGTATTCCTTATTTATAGCCTTGTACCATGAAAACGAATTATTGACATCCTCGCACACCTAATTACATGAATTTTTATAAAACAAAAGGCCAAGGGAGGCATGATGATCATCTTAGTATGTGTCATGAGGGATGATGTATGCAATCTGCATATGGTAAAGGCCTCATTCTTTATGTAAAGTCATCAGCAAAAGCAGGTGGTTGTCTGATGATAAACTATCATTATGAACCAGACAAGTAAGCATTTTGGCAGCTGACAGAGAGTTGGCATCGTAGCAAGACTCCACTGCACTATGTCTCATCAATTATTACTGGTTTCGCTTTCACAGAATTATTCACAACAAGGTTCTCCAGCTAATTCCCCTCATCTCCTCTGTCTCTCTGGGTCTCATCACTGCAGCGGTATTGAAGATTTAACTTTCTGCATGATGCCTGAAAGATACATTCTCACAGAGATGTTGAATTCTCAATTCTGATTGGTCAGAAGGTGTTGGTTAATTTGCTATAATAGCAGCTCTGACTGTAGTTCTGGCTGAAAGGCAAATCACATGTTTGTGTTAATGTGCTCATGCTAACAGGTTTGATGTCCACAGCATTAAATGTAACAATAAATGGACAAAAAGTATGGCGTCATGCTTTAATCGGTAAATAAAACATAATTGTTGCCAAAATGTGTGTGTGGTGTAAGAGAAATAAAACACATGAAGGCATGCTGTTATTTGTAAATGATCAACATCAGGGGGTAACAGTAACTCCACTTCGTCACACCAGCACATCGTGGATTATTTTCCTATAACAGCATGCTCTGAATATTATATTAATTACATAAATGGTTCCTTCTACAAGGTCGATGACATCATCATTCAAATCAAATCACGGAATCAAATTATGACTCGCTGTGGAGTGTTGTTGGGCGTTCTTGTACGTACTCGTTGTTGATGAAGGCATATTTGTCGATGGTCTCGATGACCGATTTGAAGGTGATTTTGGAGGTGAGGGTGTATCCATGCTGTACCATGGGTTCACCGTCTGGACCATCCCAACAGTCCACTGCTCAAGACACACACACACACACACACACACACACACACACACACACAGAGTTTAACACTGTCAAAGAGCACACACAATTGAGTATGCATATGAATAAATGAATGAATTAGATGGATGGATGGATGGTTTGAATGCATGGGATGGATGACAGACAGACAGATGGATGGATGGGTGAGTTGGTGGCTACAAATATGGATGGAAGGATGTATGGATGATCGATGGATGGATGGATGGATGGAAGGACAGATGGATGGATAGATGAATGGATGGACTAAGTGATTGAGTGAAGAACTACTGAAAACAATTTGAATCAAAATGATTACTCTGAACAGATAGTGACTAAAGTGATAAATTACCTGAATAAACCACTAAGTACGGGATGGATGTATGGCTGGATGGGACGGATGGTTTGAATGCATGAGATACATGGATGGATGGATGGATGGATGGATAGGTGAATTGGTGGCTACATATATGGATTGATGGATCGATGGACAAAATTATTGAGTGAAGAACTATTGAAACAATTTGAATGAAAATTATTAGACTAAACAGATAGTAACTAAAGTAATAAATTACCTGAATAAGCCACAAGTAAAAAATAGATGGATGGATGGTGAATGGACAGACAGATGAATGAACATATCAGAAACCGACTTAAATCACCTTAAAAAGCCACTAAATATTTTTGAAAGGATGGATGGATGGATGGATGGATGGTGTATGGACACACAGATCAATAACCCTCAGTAGATTAATGGATTGATGGACATATGGATACATAAATAGTACGGTATGTCTAATTTACTGGAAAAATGACTGAATATATTTGAATCTCCTAAACTAAACAGGAAGTAACCCACTAATACCACCAGAGTGCATGACTCTGGAACTGGTGTAACTTTAATATGTACAGTACCAAAAAAAATCCTAATAAATCTTAAAATCCATTAAATAATTAACCTTCCACACAGCGGCAGCCGGCCTGCAGGACCCAGGCATACATATCTGTCTTGGAGTGCGAGAGGAGCTGGTCTCCAGTCAGATAGGTATTGTGAGAGGAAGCAACGTAGTAATTACACAGCGGTTGGTCCATGTCCTGATTAACTTCATTATGCTGAGGGTTAAAGACATCACATGTTGGACTGCGCATGAAATTAGTGAAACCTGTACGGGAGAAGAGAACAGGATGCAAAATCAGGAAAATCCGCATTAACTTGACTTTTTTTTTTGCAGCTTCTAAAGGTCAGTTTTTAAAGTGTTACATAGATCATTTGTTAAGTAAATGATGAGTCATGTTCATTCATCCATTTACACGAAAAGGTTAAAACCTTGCAGTAAAAGCATCAGGTGTGTGTGTGTGTGTGTGTGTGTGTGTGTGTGTGTGTGTGTGTGTGTGTGTGTGTGCGCGTGCATGCATGCCTGCGTCCGTGTATGTCTGTGTTTGGAATGACAGCAGATGTGACATTGTGAATGAATTAGTCCACACAACACGCAGCTAATGTTCTCTGATCCTGGGAATCACAGCCACTGATCACACTCTCTCTGTACTGGCACTGACTGACAGTGACATAATTGCCTACCCAATCCTACCCCCCACCCAACACACACACACACACACACACACACACACACACACACACATTGTACGTGTATAAATGCTTAGCTTAAGGTGCACTGGCATGGAAACACAAACAAGAAAAGAAAAATACTGTATATTGTGGGGCACATGCATCAACACACACACACACACATATGCACAGACATAAAAATAGAAAAAGATCAAAAAGAAAGGAGAGGACTATGCCTTCCACTTCTGTGCATGGCCCCTGTGCCGTGACTGTAGCAAGGATTGCAGCCGCCTGACTGACACTGCAGCCATAGACCATCAGTTCCAGCAGCTTTACTCACACAGTGTGTATTTCTTGCTATTTTCCTTAATCTCTCTCTCTTTCTCTCTCTCTCACTCTCTCTCTCACTCACTCACTCTCTCTCGCTCTCTTTCTTTGCTCAGTCACAGTAAGGGGTCAAAGGTCAATCCCCCAGTGGAGAAAATCCCAGAAAACAGCACTTTATCCATCTACATACTGTTTATAGACCAGTAGAACAACTTGGTCCAACCAGTCCTATTTCAGGATTAGCCTCTGGCTTGTTAAAATGTCACTGGCTTCTCCTTTTTAAAGTATGAGCCACTTCCACAGCAGAAGCACTCTGTCCTCTCTCTCCCTCTCTCGTTCTCTTGCTCTCTCGCTCTCTCGCTTTCTTACACAAACACACACACACACACACACACACACACACACACACACACACACATAGACTGAGCAATGGCTCCCTTGAATCTCTCAGAATTTAAAATATGTTCAATAACAAATTGTTTAATTATTATTTGTAATTCCCAGATTACTAAATTACTATATTAAATTACTATATTAAAAACACAGGACCTATTCCACAACATAAGCGTAATGCTCCCCAAATCAAATTTTGTCAAATGTTTAAAAAAACAACAACAACAATAATAATAATAATAATAATAATAATAATAATAATAATAATAATAATAATAATAATACATTAATTAATTAATCAAGCACTGTAGTAGCAAATTTGACCCAAACATCCATCTACTGTATATAATCTGAATCAATGATTCTAGATATCTCTAAATGATAGTTTCTATAGTAACCACTTACACAAGTAGTGGTTTAGCAGATGTAATAGGCTAATAATAAGATAAAATATTTATCAAAGAAAAATCTATAAATCATTGATGTAGTCAAGTTTTATATAATGTTTATTTAACAACTATGGAAGAAGCGCTTTGTAACAGTCAGATGTAAAGACAAGGTAAAGTCTTCAGGGTTTTTTTTTTGTCTTATTCACTTTAAGAGAGAGAACAAATAAAGGCTGGTGAAGGAAAGCTGCTATAACGTAAGTGATAACAGGAACTAACTTGTTTTATGTTCATTCCATGATATTAAATGTACAGTAACGATAAATGCATAAAAATAGCATGTGTCGTTCTTTGGTAAAATATAAAAAAATGTTTGAATGGAAAATTGTAGTAGTTGCTAAATTGCTGTGGTGTAAGAGGAATAGAACATCAGGGTGGTAAAGCATCACACCGCTCGGCCATTGATTATTTTCCTATAAAAGCATGTACCATCATGTTTTATTCCTTATTTCAATTATATTAATTAAGGACGAGGAGGAGAACAGGATGATGGGAGTCCATATGCCTGCTTGTCTATATCTAACTATTTATTTATCTAGAATTTATCGTATAAACACTTCCGCAATAAAAGGCTCACGTCAAGTAGGAACAGAGAGTAAGATACATGAAGTTACTGAAATACTAAGAGAACCGACCTTCGATACCCAGGATGCCCTTCTGCTTGTTTTCTTCAGACAATTCAAACTTGTCAATGATGTCCAGGCAGAACTCAGTTGTCACATCAGACATCTGGGGTTCGGGAGACAGAGAGACAGTCAAGAGTCAACACTCTCACATACACAATGTCAATATTCCCTCACTGTCTTTCTGTCAAATGTAGCACGACAGCTTTCAAACTGTGATATTCACTCGTTTCGGATCATTTTCTTTCATTTCTCTTCCTCACTCTCACACAGTGTAACATCTCTCTCTCTCTCTCTCTCTCTCTCTCTCTCTCTCTCTCTCTCTCTCTCTCTCTCTCTGATAAGGTGATCAGGATCAGGGACAGAGAGGGAGTTCGAGTTTAAAATCACAATGGGTTCTGTGTGTGTGGCTGCAGCTGGGTGACGGCTCAAAGACCTGTTTTTGTGTGTGTATTGGAAAACCTCCAAAAATGTAGGGCTAATGGAACTCAAGACTCAGAAAGAGAAGAGACAGAATATGTTAAAAGAATCTTGCAAAAGCAATTAGTCTAAGATAGTCTTCTTTAAAAGTAAAAGGAGACAAACATAGGAAGAATAATCCAGGTTAAATTGAATAAATATGCAAGGATCGATGCATGGAAAGGGTGGTGTAAGGATGGAAAGCCAGTTTTGCTGTTGTTTAATGACCTATAGTGAATGAATCAGTCTGCGTAATGGACTGGCCAACTTATCACAACTAACTTTCAGTTTAATGGAAATCAGGAAATAATACATGCTTAACTTCTAACCTTTTGCTCCACCCGCAGGAAGTTGCCAAGCTCCTCGGCTGTCAGGTGATCTTTCTTCTCGCTGAAGCACATGAGGAGCAGAAAGAGGTCTCGCCTTAAAGACATCATCTTGTAGAACACGCTGAACTCCTCGAACGTTAGTGTTCCCTGCTGGTCGTCTGTATCAGCTTCCTGTAACATCAGACATGACACAGGTTGTAAAACAAACATTTGCAATGATGTTTACTGTATACTTGATGTATTTTCTTCATTCATTTGACTAAATCTATCCATATTGAGTCCTATATTGTGGTAAATCTTATTTTCAGCAACATAAAATGATCTGGTCCACGTATAGACACTTTCTTATATGCTGTAACACTGAAAAATTACCAGTTGTCTGAGATTCTCTTGGTTACTGCTGTAATGTTTTCTTAAAATATGTTTTCCCTGAGCCTTTTTTTGCAGCTTTCAAAGGGGGAGGCTCCACAGGAACATGTGGAGGAACATCCACAGTCTTTCATAAGTCCAAAGACAGACATTGACTGTTTTTATTTTGGATGTTTTGATTTTTGCTTATTGTTTATATATATATATATATATATATATATATATATGTGTGTGTGTGTGTGTGTGTGTGTGTGCGTGTGCGTGTGTGTGCGTGTGTGTGTGTGTATGTGTGTGTGTATGTGTGTGTATTTTGAACAATATTTTGAAACTATTACATACCATATGTAACTGATCATTAGGTGTGATATTACAAAAATGAAATAAAAAATCTGGGTAAAAAAGTTTTTCTGTTTTTTTTTTAATGAATTAAATGCATTTATCCGTCCATCTTTTCAGAATATTTACTAGCTTACAGGTGATTAAAAAAAAGAAAGAAAAAAGTTTTCTATGAAAATCAAATGTGTGCTTATATAATTGGCCACTTCTTCATTTGTATTTCTGTAATTGTGAAGGTGTAATTAAATATATATATATATATATATATATATATATATATATATATATATATATATATATATATATATATATATATATATGTAAAGATTTTCCCATTAGGGTGTGGTACCTGCCAGTAAACAGTGTAAAATGCTAGTTTCCCATGTCCAATGTAACTGAATTTTTTTCCAAGCATTTTTTCCATTCATTCATTCATCTTCAGTAAGCGCTTTATCCTAGGCAGGGTCGGGGCCCAAGCATTTATGTGTACAGCAAATCCAGCAGCTCACCTCTGCCAACAAAACCTAAGCTCTGCCTGCTATCTGGCATTAGATTTAGCAAAAAGCAGATATAAGACTCTGTCAGCTGGCATGTTCTTGAGTCAGACCACCGGTCGAGCCGGACTGACAACAGAACATTGTGCCACTAACAGAACAAAAGACTTGGGCTTGAAATCCAGTGAAATCTCCACCCTTTCTTATTACCCCTTATCACTTTTCATCTTCTCTGCCTCGTACCTCCTATTTACCACTTTTCCCATCCTCTGTATTTCTACCCTTCAACCAGTATTTCTCTTATTCTATCCTTTTCTTTCAGTATCTCCCGATTTCTTCCTTAAAGAAAATAAGACTCAATGAGACCAGAAATGCCTTGTTCCCAGTGAGTTATGAATTACCACACAAAAACAAAGGCGCACTTATTTAAAACTTGAACAATAATGAGGGTCGAGGAAAAAAGTGAGCGATATTGTCACAGTTGTTACGGCAGTTGTGCTGTAGCCATCTTGCGTGCACACACATAGTTAAAACGAGTATAAACCTATCCTTAACCTTCCACCTAATACTAAACGCATGTAATCAGACTGAAGCTAAGCTCCCTCCCATCTGATACGTGGTCTCAGTTAAACAACAGGAGTCCTGCAATCAGAGCGGCCTTGGAATAAACCACAGAAGTTGGTAAGACAAGTTTAGGTGTGTTAAAGCAGCTATAATCAGTCATCAATCTCTCACTCGCTTTTTTCTCTCTCTTGAAGTAAATGCGACCAAAATCATGCAGCTTGTCATGCTAACAAGAAGCATTAAACCCCTCAGTCCTGAAGACTTCTGTATCAGAAAACTTACAGTTATAGGTTTACCTCTGACTGTTACACTGGAGACTCCTTCCATAAATGTCTCCCAACAGAAAACTTCATCATATCAACAATTAAAGATGTCTGGCATACAAATAAGTAAGCTGTTACTATCCGTCCATCCATCTTCTATACCGCTTATCCTTCCTTCAGGGTCACAGGGAACCTGGAGCCTGTCCCAGGGAGCATCGGGCACAAGGCAGGGTACACCCTGGACAAGGTGCCAATCCATCACAGGGCACAATCACATACACACTCACACACCCATTCATACACTACGGACACTTTGGACACGCCAATCAGCCTACCATGCATGTCTTTGGACTCGGGGAGGAAACCGGAGTACCCGGAGGAAACCCCTGCAGCACAGGGAGAACATGCAAACTCCGCACACACAGGGCCACAGTGGGAATCGAACCCCCAACCCTGGAGGTGTGAGGCGAACGTCAATCAATAATAATAATAAAGCCTATGCTATTTTTGACAAAGGGATTTTAAGTGGTTTAGACACAGATAAAAATAACATTACTGAACGTGTGGTATTATGTAATCCATAATCTTGTACATTATTGAATTATACATGTAGTGCCTGCAATACACATTATTATGCTATAATTTAAAAAAAAAAAAAAGGGTATTGAGGTTTTAGGCATTTAAACATGTCTTCCTTTTGAACAGGAAAAAGTCAGAAAAAGTTACTGATGGTGACAGTTATTCTTTCTTAAGCACATTTTCTTTTCAAATAAGTTTCCGCTCCTTTACCTGGAACATCTGCTTCACTTTGCGACGAGGCAGGTTGACGTTCATCTTGTGGAGCAGCTGGTAGATCTCATCAATGTTCAAAAGCCCATCTCCATTCTTGTCAGCCTCCTCAAATGTCTGCTTCATCCACTTTCACTCACGGTTAAGGAAAGAAGTCATTTTCAATCATAATGGTTTCTAGTGTTTACTGTCTACAGAGATCTTTAAAAGGGAGACTGGGGGAACAAATTAGGAGTGCGCTGTAATGCCAGGGATATTTACTTTATTTATAAGAATCTTATATGAAAGATACCTTACATGAGGAAAATATACAGAACCTTATTAATATTAATTATTCATGCAAATAAGTACGAAGTTGTAAGCACACAATTCTTTAGAATGACAATCTCCCTTCACTGGCCCAAACCTGTCCCAGCCATGACACTTCCCCGGTGAACAAATTGAGCTCCATGAACACATGGTTTGTCAAGTTTGGAGAGGAAGAACTCTATGGTCCTGCAGAGAGCCATGAACTCGACCTCATCGGAAACTTTTGGGATGAACTGGAACGACGATTGCACCCCAGGCCTCCTCAGTGCCTGACCTCACTCAATGCTCTTTTAACTGAATCGACACAAATCCCCACAGCCACACTCCAAAATCTAGTGGAACGTCTTGCCTCAATTAATATAACAGCAAAGAGGGGACCAACTCTGTGTTAATGCCTATGATTTTGGAATGGTCACATATGGGTGTGATAGTCAGGTTGTCCACATACTCCTGGCCATGGAGTGTATGTCAAAATCAAAAATGACGCCGTCAGTACGCTAGGCAGTGTAGCAATTATGGAACGATTTCAACTGATTTGTTGCACACATGCTTGGTGAACATAACAGTGTGACCTGCTGCCTTTTCAGATTAGCATTTATGTGAAGCATTGTGCATGGCAAGTGTGCAGATTCTGTGTCACAAACCCAGTTAGCTTCACTACGCGATGAGCTCATCCCCCTGCCCTCTTTATTCTCGAATACAACAACCTTAATGGATTCAGGGAGGTCTCACCACTGCCTGACCCAGAGTGCTGTCTAAATAAATTATATAGATCAGAGTGCGCGCGTGTGTGTGTGTGTGTGTGTGTGTGTGTGTGTGTGTGTGTGTGTGTGTGTGTGTGTGTGTGTGTGTGTGTGTGTGTGTGTGTGTGTGTGTGTGTGTGTGTAAAGAAAGCCCATCCTCACAATTCCAGCATATATCCAGTTCTCTTCTAATGCATTATCCCAATTGCTGAGGGGTGTTTTAATGTTCCCTTGCCCTTACATGCAGCTCATGCTCTGGATTATGAGGGCACGGGAACCATGTCATGATTTTACATCTTACTGCTTTCAAAGCAAATGCTTCACTTCATTCATGTTTACTTAATCCATCTGCTGTAGATTTGTTCACATGATTTGGAAGCGTGAAAGACAAGCAGAGGAGATTGCGTGGGTGTGTACGTGAAGAAAAGTGAAAGATCTGACATTCAGAAAGACAAGGTGGGCTGTGTGAAAATAAATATTTCAGTTCTCATAGCAGGATTCGAAGCAGTCCAGAGAGCAAGCGGGATTAAATCAAGTTAAAGGAATATTCTGTGTTGCTAAACCTTATTAGCTTTCCTGTCTACCATATGTGTCAAGTCTGCACAAGAATTTTAAGAAATCTGTACTTGTTGTAATAGAAGTCTATGAGTAGCTGTTGAATTTCGTCAAAGCTTCATGTGAAACATATTTATGGAGAACCGTTTGACGAAGTCTTCCTACAAAGGTATTTGTATGATAAGCAGTCCTTACAGAATTCCGACAAAAATGCTCAATTTTGCTGCAGCTTTTTAAAAAATTTGTGATGCAATGTGTGGAGCTTTTTTTGCGGAAAACTACTCGAATCGGCGAAATCGCAATCGCAAATTGAAATTGTTTTGCACAATGTCTTTGTTTGGTAGTAAACGAGACCTTTTAGCTGTACGTAGGGCTGGACGATATGACTTCAAATTAAAATCTCGATTAATTGAACATTTTACCTCGATTACGATTAATGAACGATTATTTTTGTTTTTGTTTGTTTTGTTTTGTTTTTTTTTGGGGGGGGGGGATTTTTTGCCCTCATAGTTCACTGACAAGGTTTGTACTGTAAATATGCTCAACTATTAACGTTGGGATATTTGTTTCTAGTGAAAGAGTGCAAACTATTTATGTTTATTTAGTGAATATTTTGAAAAATTGAAATCAAAGCACACATTACTTGAAATGTAAACGTCTTGTGGAAAAAAACTCACATATCCGTTTTAATGTAAAAAGCAAGTTTCCTAAAAAAAAAAAAAAAAAAAAAAAAAAAAAAAGGAGAAAATAAATAACTTGCATCTCTTGCAAACAAAATAAGTTTTAAATTCTGTCATGTGAAAACTTGTATCTCTTGTGAATAAATATTAGCTGAAATTATGCAATGTGAAAAGTAAATAATAACTTGAATCTCCTTTAAACGAATATTTTAAATACCTTTTTATGACATGTTTTGAACATGTTGGGCAGAAATGTACGTGTTCCCCCAGTTTAGGGGAAAATATGGTCGCGATGGCACGGTGTATCTTGTGTGGAGAGATTTACCGAGATCTTTAAACCCATGGGAGCCATATCCATCGGGATGTAGTAACAAATGACGTCAATTATTTCTTTCCATCTTCTTGAATCCTTTCCATTTTGTGTAGCATTTGTAAACGCTTGTGTTATCGACACCTGCTTTGTGGAGGCACTTGTTGCTGGGCGCTTGTCAGTCACTCTGGTTTTTTGAGCCGTAAAAATGCACTGTTCATATTCGGTAACGTGATTGTGCTGCACCACAGATTGGTGGTATTACCTTTGGTCGTTGAAAGGGTTTTTCTGCAGTGTTTACATTGGACTTCTTCTTTACTGGAGCCAAAATGCGTCCAAACGACGGACACGGCGTTTTTCTTTGGTACAAGCTGCTCCTGTTGCTCAGTTGACTCGGCGTTTGAGTTCGCCTCCATGCTGCTTCCATGCCGCTGACTGGACGTGGCGGAGTCACGTGACTACACACGCGGTAGTATGTTTTTAAGAGGAAAGTAGTAACAGGATTAAAAAACCAAAATAACTGATAAATCGTCCAGCCCTAGCTGTACATTCACAGGTTCGACGCACATGAATCTAAGGAGGCTTTGGCTGAATATGCATTGTGATGACATCATATGGCGCGTTGTGATGACGCATCCTGGCCCAAATCTGTGGAAAATCCGCGGTAACTTTGAAAATTTGCAAGCTCCTGTGAATATTACGGCGTTTCCTTGATTTTGCGTTCATTTCTGCGATCCCATAATCACAAAGTCCTGGAGGGACTGAATAAGCTTTTAACAATATGTGTGTTTGCTTCACTCAGTGAAGGAGCGTGTGCTTATACTTTATCTGTATGCTTCATCCTTGGTCTGTTTTTGCCTTACATGTATGTCTGCGTATGTGTGTTTTTCTGTATGCAGACATACATATTTTCTTCTTGTTTGCCGCCCAACAAAAAAGCTTCTAGCTCCATGTCACACTCTGTTAGCCATCAAACCAGGAGTCACGCCAGGACCTGCGCCCTTCAGCTTGGAAACAATGTGTGGATGCTTCAGTTGTGTTTGTGAGGAAGCGTGTCACAGGACTGCAGATCTGATTCTTTCTGCCGTTTTGCCAGCTGTGTCAGGAGCCATATTGTGTGTGACTTCACACATGTTCAGCTCATGAGTCACAAAAGGAGACAGAAGAATCAGAAGACACAATCTGGATGTCCTAAAGACTATCTCTCTGTCAGATTTTTGGTCTCATGAGCTCTGACTATACACTTCCCTTTATGCGTGGTTGACTTCTCATAGTGATAGTCTGACATTTTATTCTATATATAGTTCTTAAAACTACAGACTTTCCTGAACAGAAATATTATCTTTTTTTGCAAGTAAGGTTCTAGCATGTCAAAATCTGGTTACATCCAACAGTGAAAAAAGAGTATTGCATTACATAATTCAACCAACTGTCTCTAATAACAAAATAGGATAATGTGCCTAATGGTGCATAGCTTGCTAGTGGTTAGCTTGCTTGCTAACAATATACCACGTTATCCTAAAGATAGTTATCTTGAGCTGGTATTTAATTAAATGTATAATTAGCTTAACATTAGCTATGTTATAGCTCCTACTGAAGAGGTCTTATTAGTTCAGCTAACTACCTTATCTAGCTAACACAAAGATAGCTAGTTAGGGTAGCTAATGTTGGTTAGGAGGTGCCAATTTTGGTTCTTTGGAGTTTAAGGTTGCAAATAAGTGTACTGTGTGGCTAATGCTTTTTGACCTCTGTCAAGTAAATCTATAATATTTATGCAAAATAGCAACCGCATATTAAATTGTTGCCCAGCTGCATGTTCAGTAAAGTCCAATACTGCTACCTTGTTTTCCATAACAGTGGCCATAGCCGAACCTATCGGAATATCATAGAAACACCCACAGGTGGTGAGTAGAGAAAGGTAGTACAGTGATGTGTGGTGAAAAACATATCGTAAGTGTTCACACATTACAATCCATTTGTCAGATTGTTAAACGCTAATCAGCCAAAGTAAGTTTCAAGTGAACCAGTATACAATCCGAGCATACAGGATAAGGGCCTTACACTGGGACCGGGGTTGAACTCACAACCTTATGGTCTGAATATAAATTCAGAATTTTAACTGCTGAAATACAACCAATCAGAAAACTAGATCTTCCATTCCTCCACCCATCCACACACCTCTGCTCATATAAAGGATATTGGTCATGGGTTCGTTGCCTTTTGGCCAATGAGTCCTCATCACTGATGCCCGCCATCAGGTATCTGAGTCCCGTCACCCATGTCCTTGCTTCCTCTGCATTGGATGTCACCAAGTCCAGAGAATCCATGTGGTTGCCATGGTAAATGGTGAAACAGCATCCGGGGTCGAAGTTCCCGTCAGCGTGCCGATGGAAGATATCACTCCGTCGACCTTCGGTAACCTTGTAAAGCGAGTCAATCGTGACTGAGAAAAAGAGCACAGTGACCAGGCCATGTCCGAATCAGTACATCAGTACATCAACACACATCTACAAGCGCAATCTACATTAAAATGACTTACGAGCTGGAAAGCAAACTGTAACTACAATAAGTGCAAGATTATTTTGAGTGTACGATTCGCGCGTTGGCTGCAGAAAGGGCGAAGGTGATGTAGAAATGTGTCGTCTGCAATGAAGATATCAGATTCTATCAATGAAGGTAAACAAATATTTGGACAGACACAAACCGGAATCCTATTTTCTCCTGCCCAATTTTTCACTCCTCTGCTGAAGACAATATAAGTGTGTAATGAATCTTATTGCATTTCCCTCTCACACGCACTGTCGCTTTCTCTCGGTCTCTCTCTTATACACCTCCGGCAGAACAGCTTTATCAAAATCTTATCCCAGACTTATCAGAGGTTCTGTAATTACACTACATCTCTTCATAAACCTAATTCTTGAGTGACATCTGAAATATCACACCAGCTGATAAAATCTGGGGGGGTTCCCCATAACATGATCATAATCTTATCTACACATCATCAGTGGAATAGAGCGTTCCTTCATACCAGAGCTGTCACAAGCAACCTCCTTCAGTAGGTAATGAGCTGGACACAATCTGCTCCTTTGTCATTTTTTAATTATGTAAATGGAGGGTAACAAAGAGGCTTATCTTGCACAGACAGACTTTAAATGTGATGACAGACAGGCAAGTTAGAGAGAGAGAGAGATAAAAAAAAAATGAAGTGTGAATTGGGGAGACAGAAAGAGAGCTAAAGATGACAGTCAGTACTTGTCATTGTATTTGGGTTTTACTGCATCTTGTGTGTGCTAGGACACAGCAACCAAACCAGAAGACTTCACTGAGCATGGAGAGAAGCGATTATTATTATCTACCCCATGAATCACCTACTCTGCATGATGAACAAAGCACTTACACGGGATAATCCCTGACCCACTCACACCAGCTTTACTTACTGCAGAAAGCCTAAAATAACCATACCTGCATACACTAAGTCACATACATTAGATGTCCTGCTTAAGCCCGGCATATGGCATATGCATGTCTATTTCAAAGCCTATGAATGGGGGTCGAATCACCAAATATGCACCAGCCATAATGTCATACATGTTTTCATTTCAGGGGTCCAAGCACCAAAGATGCAGGAGCCATAACGTCTTAGGGGTCCAAGCACCAAAGACGCACCAAAGACGCACTAGCTGTATCATCATCTATATTTTAATTTTAGGGGTGCAAGCACAATCACAATCACGAGCAGTATCCATATCACAATTTATTTATTTTTAAATACTAGTAATACATGTGAAACGGAAACCTATATCAGCTCAGGAAAGCCTATTGAATCTTTGAGGAAAAATAAAAAATTTCACAATGTGCAGGGTTTTCCTAGGCCAGCACACGTGATTAATTCATTAATGTGACTTAAAGACGTTTAAAAATGTTATTAAAATGTTTATATAAATGCAAAAATGTGTAGACAAGTGAAAAATATATTAAAAAAAAAAAAAACTTTTTTAAATGTTAGTGGAATTGAGTGAGAATGTGAGAACTTCTTTTTTTTCCTCATTTAAAAGATGTCATTTTCTGTGGATGCAAATCATCCTGCATTTGCTGTTGTTTTTTTTGCAGGTGTACACAATAAAAGCTTTAGTAAATCAAGTCCTCTGTGTGTGAATCTGTGTATGAGTAAAAGATTGAGTATGTTTGTGCTTACTCTTGGCTTTCTCACTCTTGCGGGAAGGCCTCCAGCGGATACAAGAGCGATGCTCATCCAGGTAGAAGAGGCGAACCAGGCCCTTGGAGCCATTCTTCAGTTTCACCATCTGAGTGCCTGACTGCATCACACTCATACATCGCTCAACTGCGGAGACACACACACACACACACACACACACACACACACACACACACACACATACCAGTGTGTTGATAGCAAGGAACAACTGAGTTAAAAATAGATGCAGCAATTTCTACCCAAATTAGAATGAAAACCCAAAATATTTGACTGCAGGACTATTTCAGAGATGGAGATTGAAACAAGGACAGGTTATTTTTTTAGTCAACAGATCGACGGGTGTCTTCATGATTCCGATATGGACGGGACGGTAATTGGCCACAATCTGCAGATGTGCTAAGAGTGAGAGCTGTGTGTCACGTACAGGATGGAGGTAATTATGGACGGGCCTGTGGAACGAACACAAAACTGACAGAATAACACACCAGATTCCAGAAATGGAAAGACGAGGACAGATATCCACGGAGAACTCCACCTGACGCAATGCTGCAGAATTCGCCTGCAACCCTAACAGTGCATAACGAGGCATCTACCGAGAGCCAACTCACATTTAGCTTCACAAGCACTGAAAGTTCTGCCAGCTTCAAAACGTAAATAACCTCTGCTTCTCTGTGAAAAGAGATTGTGGAGGGCAGCATATGCAGTACTAGAGAGAGAGAGAGAGAGAGAGAGAGAGAGAGTACTAAAGTGAGTAATGCTTGTCTGTGCCCTTTTTCAGACCGACTTCATTCAGAGCTTGGTTTCTCTGAAGTCTTTTACTCAGAAGAGCAACAGTACTGATAAAGAGGACGATCTGAGACGCTGCTTCTGTACGCATACCCAGAAATACCCCCTGAATATAAACTGACACTTCAGAATGGATTCTCATGGATGGACAGTATTTTTTTCAAAGCATGACACACAGATATGATCATAGTAAGATGTGTGAGAAAGAGATGAAGGTAGAAAGGAATTAATGGAGGTACTAAAATGCACAGAAACACACCGACCAAAACATTCACTCACTGGCTTTTTGCTATTTTTTTGACAACAAGGATAAATCTGATCATCATTTACAAACTTGTCTGCAGATTAGAGAACAAATAAATGTCTATCTTTTATTTTTATTTCATTTTTATTTTTTGGGGGGTGGTGGTGGTAATAATTAAATTAATAATCATTTATAATCAAACCATAATTATTTGATTACATATAATTGATTCGATTAGATTCTCTCACTGTATCTCTCCTGATTTGCTGCTGGTTCTTGCCTGCTATTGTATGGTCAGACTTCTTTCATGCCTAAAGTTGTGGTGTGATGATGTCTGATGAAGTGTCTGATTAGCTGGCATAAATTTCCTGCTAATTCTGACCTGATACCCCGGACATAGCACAGACTGTGGATTACTCACAATATTATAGAACATGGATTTATCTATTTATTTATTTTTTCATTTTTAACAAAAGGTCCAGTAGCTTTAAACAGCAAAATATAAATAAATAATGTGAACTTATAAGAGAAAGTGTTGTTTATAAGATACAGTCTATAAAATGCTCTAATAATGCCAATAAATAAACATGACTGTACGTATTTGCCTAGAATAAGAAGAAACCTTTATTTGTCACATATACTTTAAAGCACAGTGAAATTCTTTTTATTCTTTTTTTCACATATATTTTTTTTCACATTAGGCAAATATGACTGTACAGTCATGTCATGAAATGTTCAGAACACTGGTAGTGGTCCTTAGTTGCAAAAAAGTATTAAAATGTGTTTATTAGGCATGTTTGGCGGTACCACATTTAACCCATGCACAGTTTAATGAGTGTATTAGGACGTGCGTAAACAGCAACAAGAACTTGATCTGAATTATTTTAAGGAAGCCTTACTGAGGAATGAAACAGGCAATTATCTACACACAAACACATACACACACACACACACACACACATTTTCTCATGAAGTGTTACAGAAGTGGGAGCTCAAAATCTTTTGCTGGAGGCGAGAGGAGATTACTCATCAACACTTAATAGTCTTTCCCTCCTAGCCACACGGCAGCTGTGAAAACAAGCCTATGTATGTAGGTATGTTTGTATGTATGCATGCATGTATGCATGCATGTATGCACAGGGTGGCTTAGTGGTTAGAACGTTCCCCTCACGCCTCCAGGGTCGGGGGTTCGATTCTCACTGCTGCCCTGCATGTGTGGAGTTTGCATGTTCTCCCCGTGCTGCGGGGGTTTCCTCCGGGTACTCCGGTTTCCTCCCCCAGTCCAAAGACATGCATGGTAGGCTGATTGGCATTTCCGTAGTGTGTGAATGGGTGTGTGAGTGTGTATGTGATTGTGCCCTATGATGGACTGGCACCCTGCCCTGTGCCCCATGCTCCCTGGGATAGGCTCCAGGCTCCCCGAGACCCAGTAGGATGTGTATACATACATACATATATATATATATATATATATATATATATATATATATATATATATATATATATATATAGTGAATCTTTCTTCATTATATATATATATATATATATATATATATATATATGCGCATGTACTGTATAGTCACAGACACACACACACACATACAACCGCATTACTCCAGGCCTGACCTGGTACATCTAGTCGAGTTTTAGCAAGGTTTAATGGCAATAGACAGCTACATTGTCACCTAGCCACTACACATCAGTGTAAACATGCAGGCAAATAAAGCAAGTGAAGCAAGAGACAGAGACAAGGTAAGACAAATGGACACGAGCAAGATGAGCAAGAGAACAAGAACTAGAAAGATATATGACACATGAAGATATAACTGACTATGTGTGTGAAAGAGAAGAAAAACTCACCAAGAATTTAGATTTATGCATGAATGAGCTTGATACCTAAATATAAGAAAAGAAAAACCTTTACATTCTACCAAAGGCCAGCCCAGATGCTTTCACACTTGCCTTTTTTTCTAAAGAATTTTCATTTTCTTAAACTAAAAAATCAGCTCATAATCCATGCATGCTATAACCATCACAACACTCGTATTAGTCCTAAGTAGTAACAGCTAACTAGCCTAATTTGCTATCTATTCATTCATTCATCTTCAGTGACCCATTTACCCTGGGAACCCTGAGAGTGTTTGCATTCCTCACAACTTTTATCTGACTTTTTACCTCAAAGGATTACATGTAAAGCGTGCACTGAATTTAGACAAAAACGTACCTTAACTAGCTAGACTGGATATAGAGTGACAGAGTGGCAAACAGAGAGAGAAAGGGACAGGATGAATGAGCATGAGTGTGTGTTAAGCAGAATTGTCTTTCACACCCTTGTCTGTGCCAGATTGTAGACTAGAGCCCAGTCTGTAGAGAACAAATAACAAAAAGAAAGAGTGTTCTCTCTCTATCTCGCTTTTAAAACATGCATATGCAACAAACAATGAGATAATGTCTAAAAGGGATTTCACTTATTAACTGCCAGGCCTTAATGGGCAGTCTTAGGCTCCCCTGAGGCGGGGAAGGCAGAATTTTCATGTATCTTTATCACTCAAACGCTGACAAATTACTGATACAATGAACACCATGACTTGAAGTAAAAATCATCCTGATTAAAATGTATGAGAGAGTAAAAAATATTGAGTGAGAAAGGGAGAGGTAAGACTGATTTAATTTTCATTTTGTCTGCACGTTTAGAAATTTCTCCTAAGGAGGAACCAGACATGTGTTGGTACACATTTTTTCACTAGGTCTTGGCTAGGTTGCTTGGATTTTTTTTTTATGTTATCAAGGGCTAAAAGGCACTAGCTCTAAATACAGCCAGGTGTGCACTCCCAATAAACCCCTAATTATGACAATTGGCCAATCAAAAGCTTTTAAAAGTCATTGCATCAATTTCTGGAATTGGTGTATCTAGACTTTTGACCCACTGGAATTCTGACATCTACCAAATGCCATAAAAGATATAGCAAAATATAGTTGAATTAAATCAGTCGATTAAAGTGATTGTTTTAAAATTACTTCTGATGTGATTAAAATTAAATGCCCTAGCCGACTTGCTGAAAGAAATGTATGGTAACATGAAATTATTATGTTTCCACATACATATAAACTTTCATCTTGTTATTGTTTAATTTAAAAAAAAACACAAAAACCAGATAAAAAACATGTCTACAATCTACAATCTAACAGCTTGGCGAGCCAGCCAGGAGGTTATAAAATTGCAATCTAACAAAGGACACAAGGTTAGCACATATGCCATGTTTTAAATTATATACAGTCACAGATTGTTTAAACATTATTGCAAGCATATCACCTGCCATGTCACATTATGTCACAAGAATAATGTGTAAGAATTAAAAAATACATAAGAACATTTTCAGCACCATTTCCAAATGTACCCAGTGCAATATGTACAACTCATATGTAAAACCTGTCTAAAACAAAAGACAGATAGGTTGCTGACCTAGCAAAAACAATAAATCTACAACCTAATAGTTTGGTGAGCCAGCCAGGAGTGACAAATAGACAGTCAACTTGCACAACAGGTTTTAAGTGTAATACTATAACTAATGAAACAAATGAGCATATTATTATATAACACATTATTATGAACTTATGGTAAGAAATCAAACAATTACATAACTTTAATCATTTTTCAGCTTAGCAGAGTTTCCAAATGTAATACATTTTATCCCGGTATCCAAAATGTAAATTACCAGTACTTTCAGCTTGTGCGATTTAAAAAACAAAAAAAACAAACAAACAAACAAAAAAACAGAATAAATATCACTGCAGAATCTTCTAAATCAAATGTTTGTTTGTTTACAAGGACACATCAAAGCATATATATTGTACTAGCTATGTGTTAATTAAAAACTGGCTAATAACAAAATACTGACAGTTATAACAATAAAAATTCCAGTTCGGTGAGCCAGCCAGGAGCATGAAAACTGCAAACCCAAATCAGTTTTCATACAAAAACATATGAGCAAAATAGGTTTATGTCATAATGGCCAAGCTGTACCTATGTTCTTTTGCATACATCACTTACAAATGGGCCGTGCCCAATAGCTAAATATAAAGTTAGCAGTTTTTACTGAAAATCTTTTATATTCCCATAGTGAATTTAAATAAACTCCTTGTAGTTTAACTGAGCATGTCCTTAGTCTTGATACATAGTAGAGTTTTGTACTTTTAAGGTCTGATTACCAATTAATTATTACAGTGTAGTTTTTAACCTGTCACAATTTCGTCATATGGTATGATTAACCACATACTAAACACACATTTTTCGCCTGTGGTTCCTGGCTTTAATTAGTAATGTGTCATAGGATTATGTGAAGAGATTATGAATGTATGCAAGGAGTCTGAGTAATCCTGACTCTACATCAGAAATACACACAGGCTAGTCCAAACTGGGTTTCATATGAGATCTTCGATACTATCTGCATCCTAAAGCGATCCTAATGAGAGCATCCTAATGAGAGCACTTGAATGCTTAAAGAAGAATGAAAGTAGCCTAAAAACAACATTTTCAGATGCACTATATTTCCACACCCTCATTATCCTCTTCTCCTTTTTTTCTGTCTTTTCTTTATGTTCTATTTTTTCCCTTGCTGTCTTCACTATTTTCATTGTTAGCCAGTTCCTCTCTAGTTCATTTAATCCTAATTAGCCTCATGTTGAGAAAACCTTCATGCCTGATTACTGCCAGGCCACAGTGGGGCTGCAACCCATATCACGAGGGAGCAAGACAGGGGAGGCAAAGCATTCATCCGGCTGCAGAGAGATACGAGACCCTGGGGAAGAGGATTCCACTAAACCCCATTGATTTCTCCATTATTCAGAGATCTCAGACAATGTGTAAGTGAGAAAGATAAAAAGTAGATCAGCCTGACATGCTGAATTGAGTGTCAAGAATTTCACAAATGCTAGCATCTTTCAGCTTAACACACTTCTGGTGTGCGTTTAGTACACAATATTAGCAAGGTGTCATTAATGTCTGTCCTGAGTTCCTGTGTAAAAATACATGCAAAACTGAAATACAAGCAAAAAAATATGCAATCTGATTTACTAACAGGCTCGATGGAGGACTTTCACTTGACCAAAATTGTGAGTATTGTCCATTCTGCATTTGTGCCCTAATGAATATCGAATATGTGGTGTCTCTACATACAAGTGCAAAATATACAGTGGTGTAAATTGAAATGGGATATACAGTTTATACAGCCTAAAACATCTGGAACAAAGTCTGCATGTGGAAATAAAAAAAACTGAAGGGCAGGTATTAAATATGCAGAAGCCCATTTCTGTCAGTTGAATGCAAAATGATATCATTTACTAAGTCTTATAGCATTTTACTGTTTAATAAATTATGCCTCAGTGTCTCGAAATAAATGGAAAGGTTCTCAAAAAGCTGACATTATTAATTTGGTAACATTAGTTATTCGCCACACATTCACACCTTCGATGCTAACAGCATTTAAATAGCAGCCTTTGATAAGAATGTCATTCCATTTCCCATGAACAAATGTGCACTTTCTTTTTTTTACACAAGGTCCATATCTAGTCCTGTCTACATGCGTTTATTTTACATTCATATCATAATTTTGAACAGTGCTTTGATATAAAATGTAAGACAGTATTACAGTTTCAATTGGACTCTTAGACTGATCCGAACTAGTCACGGCTATCAAGAACAAATAATATTTGCAAACACATCATTCACATATTGTTTTCTAACTCTAATTTGCACATTCAATTCATCCCTCCAGCCATCCATCTATTTTCTGTACGGCTTATCCTTACTGCGTCGCAGGGAGCCTGGCCCAAGGCAGGGTACACCGTGGACAGGGTGCCAATCCATCACAGGGGACAATCACACACACATTCCTACACTACGGACATGCCAATCAACCTACAATGCATGTCTTTGGACTGGGGGACGAAACCAGAATGCCCGGAGGAAATCCCCAAAGTGCAGGGAGAACATGCAAACTCAGGGCTGTGGTGGGACTTGAACCATCAACCCTGGAAGTGTGAGGCAAACGAGCTAACCACTACGCAACCGTGCCCCCCACATTCATTTCATGCATAGCGCTTTTAACAATTGATATTTAAAGAAATATATCATCAAATTAGTACTCATCATTTGTGAACTTAGTAAATCAGGGCCTCATTGTAGATTCGTGTCTCTGCCTGTGGGCCTGGTGGGGTAAAGGTCTCTAAAGGTTATCATAATCTTTATAATCTCTTGGTTTCCTGTACACGTGGTGCCATCAATCAATCAGACTTTATTAGATTTTTAACTTGTGAAAAGTGAATTTTGCTGCATAAGGCAAATACTAGTAACTGAGGGAAGAGAGAAAACCCAGAGTATAAATGAAATGTGGGAATTGTATCTGACTCAAAAAGAAATTGATAAAATATAGACAAAAAAAATAGAAATAGACAAAAATGTAGTTGGGATAGACAGTAATTGAGATAAAGGGTGAGCGCTGTGATTTTGAATTCTATTTTTATTTTTGGGAAAGGAGAGAGTAGTGAAAAGTCCCCATCAGGGCTGCATGGCTTTTAAGAGAGCGTCGAAAGAAAAAAGAGAACGATACAGAGAGACAGAGTGTAAGAGAGAGAGAGAAAGAGAGAAACAGATCGACCAAGAGACCCAAAAAGGAAGACAAAGAGAGTGAGGCAGAGAGACAGAGCTGGGAGAGAGAGAGAGAGAGAGAGAGAGAGGGGAACGTCAAAAGAAAGCGAGAGATGGGGAGATCCAGATAAAAAAAGAGTGAGACAGAGACAGACAAAGAGACAGACAGACAGAGAGACCAAGAGAGACAAAAAGAGAGACAGAGAGAGAGATATAGAGACATATGATTAATCAAACAAAAGAGAGGGATGGGGAAAGAGAGACGGAGAGAAAGAGTGAGATAACGAAACAGTGCAAGAGAGGCAGACAGAGAGAGACAGTAAAAGGTACCAAGAAAAACAGAATGAGAGACAGAGAGAGTGAGACAGAAAGACAGATGAGCACTGACAGAAGCAGAGAGATGGGGAGAGAGAGTGAAAGAGAGACAGAATGAGAGACAGAGAGAGTGAGACAGAAAGACAGATGAGCACTGACAGAAGCAGAGAGATGGGGAGAGAGAGTGAAAGAGAGACAGAACGAGAGACATGGAGAGAGTGAGACGGAGAGAGAGGATCATTGAATGAACGAGGAAGGTGTAGAGAAAGAGAGAGATAAAGAGAGAGTAAGCAAGAGAGACAGAGAGGGAGACGGGAAAAGAGGGATGACAGATGAAAGCGTTCTCTAAGGAGTCTTACAGGATAATATCAAACACTGAATAATTGCCTTGTGAAGATTCTCTGTGATGCCCGGATCAACAAAGCGCAGAGCCTCAGAAGCATCAGAGCGGAAACACACAACAGAGCACATGCATTATGCAGACACACACCTGCGCGTAGCCTGTACTGCTCCGCACACACACTCACACACACACACACATACACACATTATCACCTATCATACTTAAAAGTACAGTCAAACTGTATATATATATATGTGTGTGTGTGTGTGTGTGTGTGTGTGTGTGCGTGTGTTTGTCTACAAATGTCTATTTCTGCTAACACCTAATATTTCTGTATTAGACGCTTGACTGTAAGAGAGGAAACAGATACCCACCGGTGTGCAAACGACTCGCCTTTTCTTATTCATAGTGGCTTTCGCTAGCAATCAAGATGGACGCTAGCTAGCAGGAAAAATCTGCTTTGATCTTGTAGCTATGTGAAGCTGTCGCTAACACAAAAAAATATATGACAAAGCACATATCTTATTATTATAGTTATAAAAGCAAAGCAACAGTGTTATCAATTGACTGTTTATGATTTAGTGCTGACCATCAGTGTGTTAGCATTAGCGTTAGCATTAGCATTCGCTGAACAGACTTTCAACTCGAGCAGCAGTGTTTTGTGGCTTATTGGACTACATTTGGTTTTCGAACGTTTGTTCGGGAATATAAAACAGGGAAGCAGAATCATAACCTACGATTCCAAATCAAACGGATGTATCTCGCAACAAGACAACAATCCACAGCATAATCATACTTCCATCCATCTTCTATACCACTTTATCCTTTTCAGGGTCACGGGGAACCTGGAGCCTATCCCAGGGAGCATGGGGCACAAGGCGGGGTACACCCTGGACAAGGTGCCAATCCATCGCAGGGCACAATCACATACACACTCACACACCCATTCATACACTACGGACACTTTGGACACGCCAATCAGCCTACCGTGCATGTCTTTGGACTGGGGGAGGAAACCGGAGTACCCGGAGGAAACCCCCGTAGCACGGGGAGAACATGCAAACGTGCTAACCACTAAGCCACCGTGCGCCCCACAGCATAATTAACGGGGGGGAAAATCTACGGTTTAAGAGGAAGCTTTGCTTCTAGCTTCTCCGTCCTCAGAGCTAATTTTAAAAAGGCAGTGTTTGACATCTGGCACAGTTCCAACAGAGATTCCAGAAGAAAGCTCAAAGATTTGCCAAGCAATCTGGCAGAGTCTGAACAGACATGTCAGGAAGAACGTGGGGAGCAGATGAATATTATAATATTAGATAATATTAACTCAGAGGATATGAAGGAAGTTGGACGCAGTACAGTATAAAGGCCGAGGGTGGGCAAACAAGTTATAGATATTTATATCGCAGTCAGAAAGAGAAATGCGAAGTTTATGTTAATATATTTGCTTGCACTATGTGACTTTTTTTTTTCTTGTGATAATAAAATCAATGCACTGAAGCCCTGATTTACAAAGATCCCAAATAACATGTGTGTACAAGGAGTGACAAATCTGATTGGCTTAAATGATTCTCATAGCACGTGCGGTCCGACATTTCCATAGTTCCCCAGTCACACTTAGTTCCTACCTGCAATTAGTTCCCATTTAAGAAGTCGCTACACACCAATGAGAGAAAAACACACAGGCAACTTGTCACTTTTTGAACACGGCACGAGTTAAACATGGAAAACCGGAGAACACGTGTTTATAGTTTGCAAAACCAGAGTTTGCATGTGTTTATAGTAATCAGTCCCTCCGGGATTTTGTGCTTTTACGAAATTGAGTGAAATCTGCAATATTCGGAGCCCTTGCAATTTTTTTTCAAATTACCGCAGATTTGGGCCAAGACGCATCGTGACATCATCACAAAGTTCATTCAGCCAAAGCCCTCTTTGATTCATGTGCGTCGAACATGAGTACAGCTAAAAGGTCTCATTTACCGACAAACATCACTGTGAAAGACCCAATTGCAATCTCACCAATTCAAGTAGTTTTCCGCAAAAAAAAAAAAAAAAGCACAAAAAATTCCACAAATTGCATAGCAAATTTTTTTGGCGGGGGAAACCACAGTAAAATCAAGCATTTTTGGAAAAAAAAAAAAAAAAAACATTGTGAAATCCTGTACAGCCTGTAAAATATATCTCTTATCTTCTTTAAAGATTAATTGTTCATGGAAAAGCAAAAGTTTGCGCTCAACTGTTAATATTAAAATGTATTTCGACTGACTTTTATCCGTCCTTGATAATTCCTCAATCATTTGCGGCAAGGAAACACAGACTAAGGGAATCTGCAGAAACAGTACAGCCGTTAAGCATCTGATTCTCAGACATATCAAACTCTCACGGTATGAAACACTGAGCTATTTCCATACAGGGTCCTCTCTGAGTCATTGGCAAGACACAGAAATGTTTAGTAACATAGCTCTTAGGAGTCCTGCAAGTCTAGAACATCTCCTCACAACACATGCACACAAATAAACCAAGAGTGAAAAAGAACGGAGCTATAAATAACCCGAAATAGACTCCTGCTTGCATTGTTCCTCCCCAAACAGCGTATGATAGTGCGGAGCTCCTGCTGCTCCTTTCCTGTCATCTTTTAGACACAGATTATCTATTCACCATCACAATCCCAGTCATTAACCAACGTTCCTAACTGCTGCTCAATTAAACCCAAAGAAACATCAAGCTCACAAGTGTGCAATCTGCGTCACACGCATGGCAACACGTAATAAGATGCTCTTGGAAGCTTTAGATAGATCTCAAAAGGCTTGCTCGTATGTTTTTTTGCTATAAAGCACATGGTTGCAATTAACGCCATCTGTTCAGTATGGCCACAGCGTAAAGCTATTAGACGGCAACAGTTGGCAAGAAAATCACCCTGGAAGAAATTTATGGAGACAATTTCAAGGAATACATCCGCATATGTGCAGTGCCGAGTAGGGAAAAGCAAACGGTTTATTTCTCCACTTCTGTCTCATTACCTCCAATCATTGCAAGCTAAGTGAAATGTAGTTAGTATGGAAAGAAAGTTAAAGTAAACAAAAGCAAATCCAAAGAAGTCACCGTAAATAGCAATCAAGATTTATATTTACAGTATTTATAGATATGGCTTGTGTTATAATGAGCAAGAATTTATATTAAAAAATAAATAAATAAAAGTTTAAAAAAAACAAAAAAAAAAACTTTCCACACATAAACTCCCAAATTAACGTAGCTACACTCACCCAGATAAGCCAGACGGCACTTTTGTGGCACGGCCACACTTCCCCCAATATAATACAACCTCCGTGCCAGCAGAGAAGCAACGTTGGCCACGACTGATCGCTCAGCCATCACTGAGAACAGTTCCATGCCCTCGGGACCGGATCCGAACCCGTGCCACATCCCTGAGCAAACGTGGACCCTAGCCTGCACCTCTAACTGCCCGTTCACACCCACTGTTTTACCCACAATCCCTCAGTCCATGTCTTTGGTCATCTGCACTCTTGTATCTCCCTCACAAATGCTATTTATGCAGAGCCTTTGAACCTTTGAGGATGGTGCGCGCAAAGCCAAGCAGGGATCTGAAGATCTAATTCATTGTTTTAGGGGGGAAAAAAGGCATAATAGTCCCGCTGGGGAGCGAGACAGATAAAGTGGGTGAAAGAGGGGATGATTTTCAGCAGAAATCATACATAGAACAAAAGAGGTAAGGAGATAAACGGATAAGCACATACAGTGTCGTCCACTAATATTGGCACCCTTGGTAAACATGAGCAAAGAAGGCTGTGAAAAATTGTCTTTATTATTTAATCTTTTAATCTTTTGTTTAAAAAAAATCACAAAAATACTCTGCTCTCATGGCTATCAAACAATTGCAAACGAAACACAGGTTCATCCCAAAAAAAATATCTTTGTTAAATATAGGTGTGCAACAATTATTTACACAGTTTTAGTCGATACTTTGTGCTAGCTCCTTTTGCCAAGATAACAGCTCTGAGTCTTCTCCTATAATGATGATGAGGTTGGAGAATACATGGCGAGGGATCTGAGAGCGTTCCTCCGTACAGAATCTCTCCAGATCCTTCACATTTCGAGGTCCACGCTGGTGGACTCTCCTCTTCAGTTCACCCCACAGGTTTTCTATGGGGTTCAGGTCAGGGGACTGGGATGGTCATGTAAACCATTTTTGTGTTGATTTTTATGTTTTGGATAATTGTCCTGCTGGAAGATCCAACCACGGCCCATTTGAATCTTTCTGGCAGAGGCAGTCAGGTTTTCATTTAATATCTGTTGATATTTGAGTCCATGATGCCATGTATTCTAACAAAATGTCCAGGTCCTCTGGCAGAAAAACAGCCCCAAAACATTAAAGATCCACCTCCATATTTAACCGTGGGCGTGAGGTACTTTTCCATATGGCTACCTCTCTGTGTGCTCCAAAACCACCTCTGGTGTTTATTACCAAAAAGCTCTATTTTGGTTTCTTCTGACCATAGAACCCGATCCCGTTTGAAGTTCCAGTAGTGTCTGGCAAACTGAAGACGCTCGAGTTTTTGTTTTTTTCTTGAAACCCTTCCAAACAACTTGAGGTGATGTAGGTGACTTCAGATTGTAGTCTTGGAGACTTTCTGACCCCAAGACGCAACTAACTTCTGCAATTCTCCAGCTGTGATACTTGGAGATTTTTTGTGAAGCTCAACAACCTTTTGCCACACATCACAGCTACATTCCTTGCTCTTACCCATGGTTATGAATGAATAAGGAAATTTGCCCTGTGTGTTACCTCATATTTATACTCCTGTGAAACAGGAAGTGATGGTTGAACAATTTCCTGTTCCTAGTCACCGTTGTACTAAAAAAAATTAAATATCAATGGGAATATACTTGGGAATATACAAATGTATTTTTCTCATGTGAATTCATAGTGGTGCCAATAATTGTTGCACACCTATATTTAACGAAAATATTTTTTGATAAACCTGTGCTTGTTTGTTAATTTTTTGAACAAAATATCAAAAGGTTAAACAATAAAAACACAAATTTTCACAGCCTTCTTTGCTCATATTTACCAGGGGTGCCAATATTAGTAGAGGGCACTGTATCTACAATTTGCACTTTTTTCTGGTACTTTTTTTTTACAGGTTTGCATGTTTTACACACACATGATTACAGATCAGTCAGAAATAAGAACTAAAGCTTTAATTTGACCAACAGCGCACAGTTTTAAATCTAAATATGCCAGACCGACAAAAATTCCACTCTACCTCGTTCACCTCCGTCCTCTCACCCCTGTATACAACGTGCCAAGAAGAGATTCAAAGATTAAAAACAAGAATTCTGTCATGCATTCCTTGGAGATTCTGACATGTAGTGTTATTATTGTTGATCACTGAACTTACAGTATCTCCGAGATGAAAACTGAACAATTGAAGAAAGATCCATAATGTTTTATCCTCTGGGATTTCGATTTATTAGAAGCGTAGTCGTGTTATTAAATGTGGAACTGCTGCACGCTAGAGGCTCTGTCGTAGCTGTAAGATAGTTTCAACCATTGCAGAACCATTTCATTTAGTCAATACACAATGAATGAAAAGTTTTAGTTTTAGTAAGCTTTAAAATGGCAATGTAATCATTTAAGAAGGAATTGGCACTTAGGAAGTTACTGCATTGGCGTTTTTAAGAACATATTAGGGAAATCTGAGGTCAAAAAGCCCCAAATCTTTACCCTTTATTGACTAAACCTGTTAAGTTTCTGCTGACTTAAATTACGGTCATTTTTCATCAATTAAATTTAGCCTAAAAGTAACACTTACCAATGAACAAAATGTATTAATTACAATAATATGAAAAAATTTTACCATCTATGTCATACCAAGTTAAAAAGATTTAAGGCTACGAAGGACAATTAAAGTCAAGTTCCACCAAGAAACAATGAAACACAAAATCATTTAGCATGTCCATCCATCCATCTTCTATACCGCTTTATCCTTATTTCAGGGTCACGGGGAACCTGGAGCCTATCCCAGGGAGCATGGGGCACAAGGCGGGGTACACCCTGGTCAGGGTGCCAATCCATCGCAGGGCACAATCACATACACACTCACACACCCATTCATACACTACGGACACTTTAAACACACCGATCAGCCTACCGTGCATGTCTTTGGACTGGGGGAGGAAACCGGAGTACCCGGAGGAAACCCCCGCAGCACAGGGAGAACATGCAAACTCCACACACACAGGGCCACGGTAGAAATCGAACCCCCGACCCTGGAGGTGTGAGGCGAACGTGCTAACCAGTAAGCCACTATGCACCCCCATTTAGCATGTCAATGTAAAACAACTAATTTATTTAATTGACTAATTAGGGTTAAACCGATATGTAGGAGAAAGTAAATCCTCAAACGTTCAATGTTGTGCACATTCACGAAGAATGTTCACTCGTGTCACCGTATACCCAATATGAATTTCAAGAAAATAGAGAAATAAATGAGAAAATACTTCAAATCAGGACTGACAAACTATCACGATTATCAGAATAAATTAATTAATTAAGCTTTAATGAGTACAGCTGATCTGTAGGTTGCACTGTCGTTAATGATAATTAAGTAGCATGATTCATACCAAACATGATTAATTGAATATTTAATCAGTATATCTAGAGCAATTAATTATGTGTAGTTTTGGTCAATTCATCAACAGAGTATTTGTTTGGGAATCTGTCCAGTGTTGGTTGAAAGAGTTTGGGCGAACTAGTGGCATGACCATGGGACAGAACCCTGGTAAGAGCCAATTGTAAAGCGTCTCGGACAAGGACGCACACGTCCTGTGTTTTCATACCGCACTGTTGTCACTCCAGGAAGCACTGCTTTAGAGATCTAAAAAAAAAACTACTCAGAGCATTAATAAAATCATGACTGTGTTTCTGGGCACGTTCTCACTGCCATCTCCCAGGAATGACATCAAAGAGATGTTGTCAGAGAGCTGGCATGGTGGGCGGGTGGTTTTGTTTCTTAGAAAAGACGACGGTCGATTTTGCCATTTGTCTTTACCCCGAGGAGAGATGCAGTGCTACAGATATTGATATCTCATAAAGCAGAGACCTATGCTCCCGTGAACTGCTTAATCGCTTTCATTTCACACAGAGTGGCCAAGTAGGAAGCTTCAAAGGCGAATGTGTCACTAGCTCGGCTTTTAACGAGAAATGGTGCATTCCTTTTGGTTTGGACAGAACGGCTGGTGAAAGAGAAAGTGTAAAAAAAAAAAAAAAAAACCTACACGACCTTTTGTACATTCTTTCTATGAATTATTACTATATAACTATACTGACGATATTAGTTCCCTGTGGCGCGTCGAGACCGCACATAAGGTTCTGATGTTGAAGAGAAGAGGAGAGAAGAGAAACCAAATACAATTATTTGAGCTGTACGCCATCATTAGATCCCAGTGTGAAATCCTCATGCTGTATTTTTCAACCTGTGTGTGTACACCGATCAGCCAGAACATTAACATCACTGACAGGTGACGTGAATAATATTGATTATCTCATTACAGTGGGCTTATATCAGGCAGCAAGTGAACGGTCAGTTCTCAACGTTGATGTGTTGGAAGCAGGAAAAATGGGCAAGCGTAAGGATCTGAGCATCTCTGACAAGGGACAAATCGTGATGGCTAGACGACTGGGTCAGAGCTTCTCCAAAAACGGCAGGTCTTGTAGGGTGTTCCCGGTATGCTGTTGTTAGTACCTACCAAAAGTGGTCCAACCGGTGTACCGGCGACAGGTTTATGGTCGCCCAAGGCTCATTTATGCACTTGGGGAGCGAAGGCTAGCCAGTCTGGTCCAATCCCCCAGAAGCGTTACTGTAGCACAAATTGCTGAAAAAGTTCATGATAGAAAGGTGTCTGAACACACGGTGCATCACAGCTTGCTGCGTATGAGGCTGCGTAGCTGCAGGTCAGTCTGACCCCAGCACGATGCATCCGTTTGGGTCAGATTAGTCCTGGGATGTGTTGTGTAGGGAAAATAAATGTGCAGTGCAGGGAAAATAAATGAGCACCTGGCACATGCATTCCTGCGCAGCACCTGTACAGCTGTGGGGTGTGTCAGAAAACAAGAACACATATACACATCTTACAGGAAATAAAAAATACATGGATTTCCGAGTCTCATACATGAAATAATGTGATTCTTTTCATCTTTTCACACATGTTCGTGGAAATATTTGGAGGACAATCACGTGTTTTGTTTTGTTTTTTCTTGTATAGGGTAATCCCATTAGATGAATTGAATTACTTTGGCATCTCAAAATAATTTGCTTGATTCGGCAGTGATCCCTGTTAGTAAATGAACTTTTACAGTCAAAACTGACAGAGGTTGCATCAGACTTAACGACAAAAATGGCAAGATGATCTGAGCAAGATTCAAACAGAAAATGCCTCCGAATGCATGACTCACCCCTGTCCAAACTGAGATTTTTCAAAACTTCCGCTTCTGCCATTATGGGTGATGGCAGGCACGCATCTTTCACCTCAAGCTGAAGATCCTTTCCCAAAGAAATCAGGTGCCAGTGCGTTCTCCCGTACCATGCCCTCGCTCTCCAAAGTGCTCCCTCGACACAACAATGCGCAGTGTCACTCAATTCAAACGCACCAGCTAATCCTGGACCGATCTAAAAATGGCAATTCAACGCATCCATTTGGCGACGTTACAATCCGGGAGCGCGGAGACGGGAATGACTGCGCGCGCAAGAGCTCCTGCTTGATCCGTGCGCCCGGGGACGTGTGTGAGATTGTGTTTGCGCGCGCGTGCATGTGCGTGTGTGAGGAGTGAAGGAGTGAAGTGACAGAGGATCTGTCACACACTGCTAACCGCAACAGTCCCTGCATTTCTTTTAAGAAACGAAGCCTCTCCACGTTGACTTTTGCGCGTTATACAGTTAGCACTGTATTCCAGAGAGACTGGGCTTTGTTCAGAGATTGATTTCTTAATATCATGCAGCCAGATGCGCAGAGAGATCCCAGCAGGAAACGGTGCGCTCGTCAGCCTTCTATTATTTCCACATTCGCATTTTTAAACTGCTGATCATTGTCAAACATAAGCCTTAAAACATTAGCGACTCAAAGTGTAGAGGAAACTGCTTTCTCCTTGGTAGCCTGTCAAAAATACTTCAAGCACCCTGGTTGGTACGCCAGTCCGTCGCAGGGCACCTTTCACACTCGCTGGCACATTTTTTGGAGGTGGAAGGAAACCAGAGAACCTGGAGGAAACCCATGAAAACATGAAAGTAGAACAAGCTCAAAACAATACCTGAAGCTCAGGATCGAACCGGGAGCTGTTCTCTACCATAATAAAGAATGGATCTTCTCAATGTGATTCCCACGATTTCAAAACTCAGCATGAGCTCCTCAATATCCATCTTATTTCGGGGCTTTGTGGGTGGCAGCTGTCACCGATGAATTCATCCCTGCCATCCCAGTTACCACACAACATTGAGTTTAAAATGACATTTTTGGTAGGTCTGGGACTCTTCTGCCGTTCATGTGGAATGAATTACTCATATCTAGCTCTTTTTGTTTGTTAGACGAGAGACAATCGTTCATTACGTTAGCCTGATCACTTGGATAGCTAGCATATTGGTTTTATATTCCTCTGAGTAAAGATCCCAAGGCATCGACTCATCAAGCGTCATACATTTTAGAAAATGGGCATTTTCTGTTTTTTATAATATAATGAGCTTTAAAATGTCATTCGTTCGTTCAGCCATCTTAAGTAAACGCTTTATCCTGGTCAGGATCGCAGTGGATCTGGAGGCTATCCCAGGAAAACTGGGCGTGAAGCAGGAATACACCCTAGATGGGATGCCAGTCCATCTCATGTCACCATGCAGGCATTCACACATTTGTTCGCACTTAGGGTCAATTTAGTGTCGCTAATCCGCTGGCATGGTTTTTTTGAGGGGTGGGAGGAAACCGGGAGAACCCAGAGGAAACCCATATGGCACACCGCACCACCATGCAACCCAGCTTGTAAAAGGGAAAGAGTGTCATTTTCTTCCTTAATTCAGCCATTCCAAGCAATTCCCACCCACTAGCTAGGGTTTCCTTGTGGCATGACAGTTACTAACCCAGAAGGGGTGATGACTAACACATGAGCGTTCTTTTTTTTTCACACAGGAAACTAGCAAAGGCATCTTTTCCAACCTGTTATTAGGAAAGTACTAGTTATCCTATACATGAGCTAATAGATGGATGTTACTGGCCAGTGTAGCTCTGATTGACAGGGAAATGAGGAAGTCCATCCCTCCCACCCAATTATGCTCCCTGGATTCTTTCTTAAACTTCTTGAACCCAAATTTAAATTCCTCTTCTTCTAAACCACAGTTAAAATTTAATATATGCTCGGCAAAAAAAGAAACGTCCTCTCACGTTCAACCGCTTTCATTTCCAGCAAATTTCTTAATGAGACAAACTGAAAAAGTTTGCAGAAGTTTGAGGAACAGAAATGGAATAATGAGTCCCTGAACAAAGTGGAGGTCAATATTAAAAGTAACAGTCAGTATCTGGTGGCCTAGAGCTGCTTTAAGTACTACCGTGCATCTCATCCTCATGGACTGCACCAGATCGGTCAGTTCTTGCTGTGAGATGTGAGATGTTCCTCCACTCTTCCACCAAGGCATGCGCAAGTTCTCCATCACGTCTGGGGGGACACACGCTTACATGTAATTTTCCACTGCGAGGACGATCAGCTGTCCTTCCTGTCTCCCTGTAGCACTGTATTAGGTGTCTTACATTAAAGACATTACAGTTTATTGCTCTGGACACATCTGCAGTCCTCATGTCTCCCTGCAGCAGGTCTACGGCATGTTCACGCAGGTGAGAAGGAACCTTAGACATCTTTCTTCTGGTGTTTTTCAGAGTCAGTAGAAAGGTCTTTTTAGTGTCCTAGGTTTTTGTAACTGTGATCTTAATCACCTCCCGCCTGTAAACTGTTCCTGTCTTACGGACTGTTCCACAGGTGCATGTGCAAGAATTATTCATGGTTCATTGATCAAGCATGAAAAACCTCGTTTAAACCCTTTCCAATAAACATCTGTAAAGCTCGTTTGGATTTCACAAAATTATCTTTACAACACAGTGTCCCGAAAAATGGACGTTTCTTGTTCTTTTCTTTTTTTTTTTTTTTTTTTTGGCTGAGTATATAAGTCACTCAACGAAAAAGACGAAACAGCGAAAGAGAAAAACAGACCTCCCTGCAGTTGACGCTATACTCAAAATTATTTTGACGTTTTCTTATTAACACCCTGTGGAGATGAGAGAAAATATCTAGCACTGAGGAGCGAGGAAAAGGAAAAGCTCATAAATAGATCACCACGGATTCTTTTTAAAGCAGCAACATGTGCTTGAAATCTGCTGAGCCGGAGATGTGGCGTGCACAGGGAATACAGTCGCATTCGTGAGCTTTTCAATTATTCGGTGTGTATAAAATTTGAAACCGGCTCAGCTGCTTCAGAAAAGTACATCATGTGCGAGTTTCTGATCAGTTAGGGACGGATTTTAAATGAGATGAGTCAGTAAGATTGGCTACAGTTCACACCATGTTCACTTTATAAGACATGTTGGAGGACAGGACGGAGACAATATCCTTAAACAGACACAAATACACCTTCTGAAATAACACACGGCGTTTCATTACTTAACAAAGGGAGACAAATTAATCATTAGCATATAATAAAACCTCAGCAAATCAATGAAATGGGTCAATAATAAAGACAAATAAAGCCTTGAGTACAGAGTTTTTGCAACTTAAAGAGAATGGCAAACATTTATAATAACAAGAACAATTTAACTCTCGATTATAAAATAACTCATTTTGAGAAGCTTTCTTGTTACGGAATTTTGTAAATGGCTTTATTAATTATTTTCTTTTAAATGCAGGCACGGGGTTCTATAGTTCCTCTGCCTTTCTCAGAAAGAGAAAATCAATGAGAAAATGCCTGAAATTAAGGCAAAAATGTGTCATCATAGATGGTAAAGTTTATTGTAAGGAGGTGTTTATTTAACATTTATGGAAGGAGTCTCCCGTATCAGTGCGTTGTAACGCTTTAAGTTTTCTGAAATGGAAAATCTTCAGGACAGAGGAATTCATATTTTAGTGGTTAGTAACCTGTTTTATTGTTTTATTACAATCAAGAAAGGCTGGTGAGGGAATAACTGCTTATATGTGCTATAATGTTGGACGTTCCAGAACATTAAAGGTATACTATATGGCCAAAGGTATATGGACACCTGATTATCACACCCACGTGTGCTGTTATATTAACCTCCAGTCTTCTGGGAAGGCTTTCCACTAGATTTTGGGGCGTGGCTGTGGGGATTTGGGAGCGTTAGTGAGGTTGAGGTCAGGTACTGATGTCCAGGAGGCTCCAGTTCCAGTTCATCCCAAAGGTGCCCAGTGGGATTGAGGTCAGGGCTCTGTGCAGGACACTCTAGCTCTTTACTCCTGTCTTAACACACCATGTCTTCATGTCCGGAGCTCGCTTTCTGCACAGGAGCATTGTTATGCTTGAACAGGTTTGGATCTCTTACTTCCAGTGACGGGAAATGTTAACGCTACAGCACACAAAGACATTCTATACAACTGTGTGCGTTTGATTTTGTGGTAACGGTTTAGGGAAGAAGCACAGACTGTATGGGTGGGATGCTCAGGTGTCCAAAAACATTGGGGCATATAGTGTAAATATTAAGAGATCGAATAAATAAGCTGCTTCATAACCCGAGCTCAGGATCGAACCTGGGGCCGTGGAGCTGTGAGATGCTAATGCTACTCACCAACCGATCTACGTGTCAGTCAGTCAAAATTTATCCCGTTAAATACTTCAACGTTTCCTCTAAGCAGTATTAATTTAATATATGAAATGCCACCACCCTCTTTAAAATATGTGCTATATCCAAAAAAAAAAAAAAAAAAAAACGTTCCTCCTCAATTGCTATAAATCAGTGTCTTAGTCCCAGTAAGTATTTACTCTAATCTATCCAAACACGTGGCTCTCACAGATGTTCTTAAAACCCCTGAAGGATTAAATGCAGAGAAGAGACTATGAGTATTTCCTATTTCCTGAACTGGCTATGAATAAGCAAATAAACACAAAACAATGTCATGGTTAAGCATTCTTAGGCTCAGAGATAACCGAAAGACATGAGGAAGGATCGCTCTCTCTCTCTCTCTCTCTCTCTCTCTCTCTCTCTCTCTCTCTCTCTCTCTCCTGGCCTAATTTTAGTGCTTACATAAATCCACAAGCCACTTTTCTCAGAAAAAAAGGCATCGTTTTGTGCTAAATTCAGGCCATCAATAGAGATTTTGCATTAGAGCGTAGAGCTGGGGAAAGCGGCCTCTGTAGTCTTTCCTTTATTTTCCGGATCGGTGTGGATGTGACAGGAGTTTATTCCCCTGTGCCTATCCAGATCCTAATCCATTATCCATCCTAAACACTTACAGGACGCTTTCTTACACATACAGTATATAACCACCTGGCTGGTCAGAATTGTATAAAGACACTAAAGCTCATATATTTTTTCCCCAAGAACAAGGTGCGTTACTCGTTCTTAAAACCTTCCACTGACTTTCTGACCACAGCACTGCTCTTCGCTGGAGGTTTTGTATTATGGGCAGGCTACTCTCGACCCAGCAGTGACATTTAAATACGTTTAAGAGGCATCATATACGAGTCTGTAGGCAGATCGCTCAGGAAACAGCCTTCTGGCTGACTATCTGAAGATGAAATAATGTTCCAGCAAACTGACCAACATTGAACTGGATCAAATCAGTGCCTTATTGATGTTCTCTGTACGGCGCTGAAACGGAGATCGATAAAATCTCAAGGATAAAAGACAACACCATGGACGGTAATGTCTCGTTTAATGACCCGAGCGCCTTTTTATAGCTGCTGTGTGTGGGTTTGTATGTGTGTGAGCTCTGAAAGACACTGGAAGGCACTCTATTCCTTCTTGCTTGTCAGTTTATGAATACGCACATAGTGTATTCTGTATATTTATAAACACACACACACACACACACACAAATAAAGGTAATGTCATTTTCTCAGCCCACTTTTTTTCCTCTTTCCACTTTTCCTTCCTCGGACAAATGCAAATGATTCATTCGATTCCTCCTGTCTCTGTCCATCAATAACTAAAGGGAAACAGGGCATCCACGGCTCTGACAGCCACAACCACCAGGGACGCGGGGAGAAAGTCAGAGAGATGGAGCATGGCCAGAAGAGAATGTGAGAGAAAGAAGAGGGGCCCAAGGGACGAAATGAAAGGATGCCAAAGCAATTAACTGTCAAACTCACATGCCTTCTCCAGACGGGTCAATCTATCTTTCCTGCTCTCTCTCTCTTTCCCTCAGGTTGTGCGGTAAAAGCGTTTAGGCTATGAAGACTAAATTAGAACAAAATTGAGCAGTGTGTGCAAAACAGGCACGCGGAAAACCTCGGAGAGATCTAGACATCCGGGCTGACGCTCACTTTGAACATATATCACAACACACTTTACTGCTTTGAGTTAAAAAAAATTGCTGAATATCTGCCTGTGCGCAAACCTCGGGGCCCAAGCACTCGTAAAAAAAAAAAAAAAAAAAAAAAAAAAGTGTGTTTTTTTTTTAATGATTTATACCCACCCTTCTTAACAGATTGTTTTAATATTATATATCATACTATTCTTTGAGGTTTGGTCATGACCAGATGCCAAATCTGCCCATGCATCTGCAGTGTATGAGTCAATAACAATACAAATATTATACATCGTAAATATCTTTGGGAATTGGTTAGGGAATATACGCTCGATGTCCTAATGAAGAATCATGCAGCTGACATCACGTCTAAAACACTAGTATTCGTGTAAGGAATAGAACATGTTGGGGGTGTGCAGTTAGAAGAAAATAATCAGTGACAGGGTGGTGTGATGGCCCGATGGAGAAACTTCTAAAAAAAAATAATAATAAAAAAAAAAAAACTTTTATTTCTCTTATATCACAGCAATTTGACCATGATTACAATTTTTTTAAATTATGATTTACAATTCATTTATGAATTTTTTTTATCCATTTATAGTTACGTTTAATGTTGAACATCCAAACAAGTTTCCGTTATCACTTAGTATACACTTTCTGATCGATCAGAATCCAGATTTCACATCAGTGCTGTGGTGTAACTCTGTTAAATTGGTCATTTATTTTCTGAACGGAGCATTAAAGGTACAATCAGTGATTTTGTCCGAAGCCCTACGCATGATAGATCCCCACCCACCCCCAAGGCATGGTAGAAGACATGCTTGAGCAATAGGCAGAATTTTCCAAATTGACAGCCAGCATGATCGACCGCCAGTTAGTGATGATCTATTGTTGTGATTTGTTAGATGCTGGTGGTCCATATTATTTGTTTTTTATTCCCGTCCATATATCTTATTGCAGTCATCCGTCATATGGCGAGGAACGTACTACAAAATATGACTTATTAAAAGAGCTGACTGCACCTTTAAAGGCCTAAGCGTTACATCCTGTCACATCTTGAAATGCAAATTCATAGCCTTCTGATTAGTAGCACGAAAGCTCCAAAATTAAAAAGAAAGAAAGAAAGAAAGAAATCTGCTAGCGTGGATATAAAAAGTCTACACACCCCTGTTAAAAAAGCAGGTTTTTGTGACGTACAAAAATAAATAAATAAATAAGTAAATTTACCTAGATAAATCATTCTACCTTTATTGGGAAATTTTAACCTAATTAATTAAAGGGAAAAACAATAAGAATCATTTTAAGGGAGAAATAATGAAAGAAAATGTACAATAACTCGGTCCCTAAACTAATACTTAGTTGAAGCACCTTTAGATTTTATCACAGCATTTTATATCTTTTGAGTTTAGCACGTCTTGACTTAGCAATATTTTGCCATTCTTCCTTGCGAAAGCATTCTAACTCTGTCAGACTGGCTGGGCATCTCCTGTACACAGCCCTCTTCAGGTCACCACACAGATCTTAGATTGGATTTAGATCTGGGCCGTTCCAAAACCTTGAACTTGTTTTGGTGACGCCGTTCCTTTGTTGATCTGGATGTTTGATTTGGGTTGTTATCATGCTGAAAAGGTGAAATTACTCTTCATCTGACATGAAGAATTTGTTGTCACATGTAGGGAGCAACCAGTACTTACCAGAAATTGCTGCAATTCTTTTAATGTCGCCGTAGACCTTCCGGCAGCCTCCCTGAACGGTTTTCTCCTGATCTTCTCATCAATTTTAGAGGGACATCCTGTTCTTAGTAGCGTCCTGTTCTCTACTTGTTGATTATTATCTTTACAGTCTTCCATGGTGTATCCAATTCCTTGGAATGTTTTTGTAACCCTCTCCTGATCGATATTTTTCAACAACGAGGTCCCGTCCCTGCTTTGTAAGCTCTTTGTGATCCATGGCTTTTCCAGTTACCAAGAAGATGTCAGGAAAATCCTACAGGAACAGCTGGACTGTATTTGGGAGTAATCAGTCACTTTAATGATGAATAAAAGTGATAGTCACTTTAAACCTGCCATTTTAACAGGGGTGTGTAGACTTTTTTATATCCAGTGTATATGTGAAACCCCAGTTTATTTTCCTCACTTCACCACTCAGCGCAAGAGACCAAGATGTCTGAATGGACAACCAACTGACAAACGAGGAGAAATGGCTGCTTTGTTCTGATTGGTTGAATGTTGGTCATCCACATTATTTGTTTTTCTCCCCGAGATTGAGACATCCGTTATCATATTTGACCCGCAGTAGATGTGAAAAGAACATATTATAAAACACTATAAAATATGTTCAAATATAGCTGACCACACCTTTAAAGGTCCCAGAAATGCCTGCTATATGTTAAAACCTAGTGTGATTTCCTCAGTTCCTCACATTTTCTTTTTGTCCGCCTGGGACCGGTTACAACCCTGCTGTTACGCAGATTAAACAGTGCATGCCTCTTTCACACCCTGTACACTCAACACAGCAGTATTACAATGACAAATGGACAGATCTGTGATCCTGACACTCTGCACAACTGCTTCTCCCTCACCTCTGGTGAGTCATTCAGCTTTAATTCAAGCTGTAAACCAGCATCAAAGCTGCTGAGAGCTTTTTCTAAATACATATTTAATGGAACTGCAATAAAAATGTTCCACTTAATCGAAAATTCCTCCCTTTAGACTGCCACATGCAGTTTGTTGGGGGGGGGATCATAAAACTATTCATATATTTGTAGTAAAAAATACACAGGTAAACTGTTTTATACAGTCTGGTAGCTCGGGTGCAATTTTCACACTTGAAGGAATGTAATTAAGTTCGAGTCTAATGATTTCCTGTCATTTTGAGTTTGTAGATATGATTGAAATCCTTTTCAATAGTCCCACTCCGACTCAGGGGTGAGATATTTGTTGTGTCACAGTGCCCCCTGGTGTCCACTCGTACAAACTGCATTTCTTTTTGTAAGTCAAATACTCAATACAGTAAATTAGTTTAATATTTAGGCTTGCAATGTTAACTTTTTATTTTTTATTTGCCTTTTACATCGCTGCTTGAATATTTATGCTTAAAAAGGGTTTGACTATGTGACCATCTCAGACCATGGTGGAACAAAAGAGGAGCGTAATTACTTTTAAAACTCTACTTCCTGCGAGACTTCCTGCGTCATGAATGTTAAGGAAACTCTCGAAGCCCTTACAGGAAATTCACGTACATTTCACAAGTGATTATAAGATTATCAGATGGGATTGTGTACTTCAGTAAGGTGTGATGGAATGAGGAAAACCATCTCATGGTGCGTTTCAACACTATATGCCCTAAAGAGCAAGGGACATCATGTGACATCATTTGAGCAATACATGATCACATGTATAGAAGAATTATTCATGTGGGAAAATCACGTGTACCCTACATAATAAATGACGTATAAAAATAAATAAATAAATAAATATAAATCGCATGAATCGCAATAATTGCCATGGGGGGGAAAACGTGGGAAAAAAATACATAATAATAATAATAATAATAATAATAATAATAATAATAATAATAATAATAATAATAATATAAAATAAACATGTGGCATAATAAATGTGAAAATAAAGGAATCGTGTGAAAAATAAACACAGAAACATTCCACGTGTGAAAATGTGTAAAACATAATACGTGACGTGTCTAAAAATCACTTTTTTTAACTTTTACCGGTCTCGTGATGGTCACGTGACTTTTCTGTCAGAAAACCCAAAACTCTGACAGTCAAAGACATTAAACACAGACGTGGGTTCTGAGCTGCTCTCTGACAGGGTGGGATTCAGAACTAGGACTCAGTGTGGCACATTAATCAATTCTCTATAAAAACCACCTCAGTTCTATTTTACGTATTTTTGGTTGGGCAGTGGCGTGAACACGGCCTCCGCCCGTGTCTGGGATCGCACCTGGGAGCCACACTGACCGTGAAATGTGCTGTTGTCTGTGAGAAAGTGGCGACAGTACTGTACGCTTCCACATCCGTCCATCCTGCACGAGCTCACGATGAAGTCACGTGGACGGAGGAATAACCTGGAGGGAAACAAACAAGACGTTCAAATCTTCCACAAATTCTAATTCACACAGAGTCAAGTGTGGCTTTTCGAGACAGAAATGCTATTGTTATATATTATTATTATTATATGCTATGCTTCCATCCATTAAAAGTGAATTTACTTTTAGTTCTCTCCCTCTCTCTCTCTCTCTCAGACAAACCATAAAGGAAATTCATGGGCCGTATTCCACAGACAGACAGCACAGAGTCCTTAACAGAAATATTATTGCTCTATCACGGCAGCCTGACCTGAAAGTCTACGACTTTGCCCCCGTGACCTCGATCTGAGGCGACTCACGGAGGCAGAAACTGGACACTACTCCACAGAACAGTGAGTTCCTGCTTCCTTCCGGAACTTTCTCCCTCATGGGATATACCCATAAAGCATCAGGAGACAGCTATTCAACAGGTGCTGTGGAGCGGAAAAACAGAGCGGAAGAGAGAGAACATATAAAAGACAGAATAGGCGAGGAGAGGTGAGAGGAGGACGAGGTGCGTGAGGGTGAAGGTTGGAGTGATGGGTTCAGGGTTTGTAGAAGCAGTGGAAGGAAAGCTTGGGACGAGGCTGGGGGAGTGTGGGAGTGTGTATGTGTGTGTGTATGTTGGGGATGATGAAAGACAGGAGTCAGGATGCCTGTGCAAAGTAAGACATAAATCCTAATGGGTTCGGGAAAAGTCCAGAAAGACGAGCACTGTGTGGAAAGCAGAATGAAAAGAGGTGTAGAAAATGCTGATTTTTTATTGGTGCACAATAAAGAAAGAGGATATAATATAAAGATACAGTTTTAGCTCCGACTGTTACAGAGTTCTGACTCTGGAGACTCCTTCTATAAATGTGAAATAAACTTCTCCTTAGAGAACATTTCGACATATCAACAATTACACGTCTGAATCATTTATGTAGCGCGCCTACTGTTACTATAGAAACGATGTCACGTTAGAACGACTGCGTGAATGTATAGCAGTGATATGTAGCCGCAATACTGTCAGAGCTCCTGTTATAGAAAACTAATCAACACCCTCTGACCAACTGCAATCAAAAGATTCTTCTTCTTTTTTGTCTTTATTTTTTGGTATCACTCTGTCTTTGTTCTTTCTTTTCTTTCTTCCTCTGTATATCTGATTCCCCCCCCCGTATATCTGATTCCCCCCCCCGTATATCTGATCCCCCCCCCCTATATCTGATCCCCCCCCGTATATCTGATCCCACCCCGTATATCTGATCCCACCCCGTATATCTGATCCCCCCCCCCCCATATCTGATTCCCCCCCCATATCTGATTCCCCCCCATATATCTGATTCCCCCCCCCATATATCTGATTCCCCCCCCATATATCTGATTCCCCCCCCATATATCTGATCCCCCCCCCTATATCTGATCCCCCCCCCCATATATGATTCTTTCGCGTTGTTCTTGTTTTCACCATTTCCATCTTTTTTCTTTGATCCTTTTTCTCCCTCTCTTATTTTTTCTTGCATTTCTTTATTTTAATTAGTTAGTTAGAGTTACATTTATATAGCACTTTTCTAGACACTCAGAGCGCTTTACAGGACAGGGGTGTGTGGGGGGAGGGGGGGGTAATGGGTATCTCCTCAACCACCACTAGTGTGTAGGATCCACCTGGATGATGTGACGGAAGCCATAGTGCACCAGAATGCCACCACACACCAGATATTAGTGGAGAAGAGAGAGTGATGTAGCAGATTCAGAGATGCGGATTATTAGAGAAGGGCCAACTTCACCAGGGTTATACCCTGACTCTTTTACTATAAGTGTTCTGGCATTTTTAACCACCACAGAGAGTCAGGATATTGGTTTAAAGTCTCATCTGAAGGACGGTGCTGTTTTTATAGTATAGCGTCCCTGTCACTATACTAGGGCATTAGGCCCCACACACACCACAGGGTGAGCGCCCCCTGCTGGCCTCACTAACACCAATTCCAGCAGCAAACTTAGTTTTCCCCAGAAGGTCTCCCATCCTGGTACTGGCCAGGCTCAACCTGCTTAGCTTCAGTGGGACACCACTGAAGGTGAGAACTGCAGGGAGAGATGTCTGTGGTGTAGCGCCCACCGGCTTTCTTGCTGTCCTTCCTTTCCAACTCGTTTTCTTTTTCTCATTTTCTTTCTTTCTTTCTTTGTCTGTATTGCTCTCTTTCTTTCTCATTCTTCTTGCTTTCATCTTTTCCATCTTTTATTCTAACATTCTTTCATCCTTTTCCCTTTTTTGCTTTTCCTTGTTTACTTTTTTTCTTTCTTTCTCTCTCTCTTGGTTTTTTCTCGCTTTCATTCCTTTCCATCTCTTTTTCTTTTTCTCACTTTCTTTCTTTCTTTCTTTCTTTGTCTGTATTTCTTTCTTTCTTTCTTTCTTTCTTTCTTTCTTTGTCAGTATCACTCTCTTTCTCTTTTTTCTCGCTTTCTTACCTTCTTTCTTCCTCCGTCTGTATATCTCTCATTCTTTCTCATTCTTTTTGCTTTTCATCTTTTCCATCTTTTTTTTATTTTTCTTACTTTCTTTTCCCTTTTTTGCTTTTTTTTTGCTTTCTTCCTCTCCCTTCTTTTTTTCGTTATCTTGCTTTCTTGCTTTCCTTCCTTTCCATCACTTTTTCTTTTTCTCACTTTCTTTCGTTCTTTCTTTCTTTCCTTCCATACTTACAAATGGCATGATTGGCAGCATTAGAATAAATTAGTGTAAAATAGCCGTGCTGTCTGTATTTGAGAGATTGCCCCGGCTCGGCAGATGTCCCTGTAATGAATGGAAGTATCTGCATTGCCCCTGGTCTCAGGAAACAACATAAATCTACACAATGAAAACTTCAAACTGAGGATCGCTCTGACTGTGACTGTGACTAAGGCATTTTAAAGCAGGCAAGTTCCCCAGCAGTGTCTCACACATAATGGCAGTCACCATGTCTGAACTGGAGAGTGAAAAATAAACACCCTAGAGAAAAGTCTGTTATTCTGCCATGAGGCAGCCCGTATCCTCATCTCTGACCCTTTATCATTTTTTTCTCTCCCTCTCTCTGTTCAGCTGCTCTCTCAACCGCTGCATTCCCAAAAGAGCAGCGCAGCTTAAAAACATAATCTAATAAGTCAAAGGCGATTGATTCCCTTTTTGTTCTTTTTTTCTTCCTTCAGTGTACTCTGTCCAGTGTTCAGCAACAAAAACTCAGAAAAGTGTCTCTGCTCTCTTCCCCTCTATAATGGACAGACTACTCACGTCCTGAATATCCATTTCCAATGCAAAAGCATCCTTTTGACATAGTGCATGACTTATAGGACGGTTGAGTGCAGAATTATTATTACTGACGAACTGCAGTGTGTGTGACAGAGTGAGGGAGTCAGGTATATTTTATTGCCCTCTCATAATACACTCATGTACAGTGTGACTCAAATGTGTTGTCCCCCCCCCCCCCCCCCCAAAGACTATGATAAAACGCACAGCACGACAGAATCAGACAACACAGAATCGAAAAAGGGATAACCCCGTTGTAGATGGGAATTATTATATACATTTATAGCACGCTGTGGTTGAATTCTCGATTCTGATTGGACAGAAGGTGTTGATTAATCCTATAACAGCAAATGTAAATCAGGTTTACATGAAAAGGCTCATTCGTATCACACTTATCACAACATGTTGATATTGTTACGTTTTCTGTAAGGAGAACTTTATCGAAGGAGTCTCCAGTGTCGGCGCTTTGTAACCGCTAGAAGTAAAGCTGTAACTGTAAGGCGTCCCATCTAGAGTGTGTTCCCACCTCACACCCTGACCAGTATAAAGCGTTTACTGAAGCTCCGGCAGTGGTAGCTCAGTGGTTAAGGCCTTGGACTTCTGACCAGAAGGAAGGTCATGAGATCAAATCTCAGCACCACTAAGCTGCCACTGTTGGGCCCTTGAGCAAGGCCCTTAACCCTCAACTACTCAGTTGTATAAATGTAAGTCGCTCTGGATAATGGCGTAAATGTAATGAAGAGGAATGATAAGTCATTCCAGTCATCAGTTTAGAAATCCTCTCTCCCGAAGACTGAACCTTTCTGACTGTTACAAAGCTCTTACTCTGGACACCCCTTCCACAAATGTTAAATAAACATTCCCCCGCAGAAAACTTCCTCATATCAACAGTTACACGTTTTTAACCGATTTACGTGGAGCGTCCGCCATACAAGTTCCTGTGAATGAGCTGTTACTATAGAAACAATAGCATATTAGCACGAGTGCATTGATATAAACCTGTGAAAAGCTAAATCGAGCTTCTCAGAAACAGCAATCTGATGATGTAATACATGGAGAGTGAAAGAGCACGGGGGTACACTTTTCCCAAAAGGATCTTTATTACTGTTCCTGTACTGATGTATGAGTCCTTTCAGATCAAGCTGTACTACCATAAAAGTGTGCTTTTAAACCACATCACCATCCTATCTTCAACGATATGTTGTTGGTGGGTTTTGTCGGGGTTTTTTTTTTTACCACCTTTAACACAAAGGAACAAAAGGCCGTCTGATCCGATCTTCACTTAACAATAGCTCTGAAAACGAGAAGCCTTTCACTTAAGTCTCTCACGTTTCTAGAAACATGAAACGTGCCGTGTTTCCACTCACGCTCGTCTCGGATTAGACCTACAGAATCGGTAACCAGAGTCCAAAAAATATAAATCGACTAACAGGTTCGAGTCTCAAGTCTGGAGTCTGAAATCTCAAAGCCACTGGCAACACAAAGACGACGATTCAGCGCCAGTCCATGAGAAATAAAGGTTAAATAATTCAGCGAGGCCTCCGCTGCACCTGAACCACACAGCAAACCGATACATGGAAAACACCGGGGTCATTTTACCTCCCACGTTCCTACACACACACACACACACACACACACACACCAGAGAGATCTGTATCATTGTGACAAGGAGGAGATTGTCTCATATGTACTGTAGGAGGGGACATTCCCAGAGTGTGTGTATAACAAGCGTATAATTACTCAGCAACTACATTGTTACATACGCCTACCCTATAGCAGCGCTTAACAGACCTCTTTATTCCTTATACTCTGAATTAGATATTGTAGTCCACGTTTATGGCATTACATTGGTGGATTATAGAAGTCAGGTGACAGTCGTCTCGGTCAATGTTCGCTTCTTACCTGGCCTGGTTTTGACCAAAAGCAAACGTTAGCCGCGTGTTAGCTTTGGTAATTTGTACGGTTATAGGAAACTAATCAAAGACAGGGTGATCCCAAAGCGTTTCGTTCATGTTACGCTGTAGCAATTCGCCAACAATGAATTCTTTTAAATTATTATGATAGTGAGTCCGTATAAGTCACAGTGAAATTCTTATTTTTTACATATCTCAGCATGTTAGGGTCAGAGCACAGTCCATGGTACAGCACCCCTGGAGCAGAGAGGGTTAAGGGCCTTTCTCAAGGGCCCAACAGGGGCAGCTTGGAAGTACTGGGGCTTGAACCCCTGACCTTCTGATCACTAACCTAGAGCCTTAACCATCAAGCCACCACCACCCTGAAATGATGTTGTTCATCATGATTATATTTAAATGTTGTGGCCCGTCCGTGAAACAAGCTAGTTCCCATTCTCACTTCTTCTCTTGAAGTGAATAAGCCAAAAACACGCAGCTTGTCATGTTCCCGAGAAACAGCAACGCGTGAACTAACTCCTCTATCCTGAAGACTGTCCCGTGAGTATTCCAAAGCTCTGTCACTGGAGACTCCTTCCATAAACGTTAAATAAACATCGCCTTACAGAAAACGTCACCAGATCGACGATCACACACGTTTTGAATCCGTTGATGTGGCGCATCCAGCGTACAAGCTCCTGTCAATGAGCCGTTACTATAGAAACTACAACGGACGTATTAGAGCTAGCGCATTAATACAAGGCTGTGATTTGCAGCTAGAACATTCTGACCAATCAGAATCAAGAACTCAGTGGTATACATAAAAGTAAATAGATAATGTAAAAGTATAGTAGAACTTTATTAAGTACATCCAGGCTTTCCAAAAAAAACAAAAAAACAACAACAAATACTTTTAGTCCGTGATGCTTGAAATAGAAAAGCAGCAAACATCTCCGATGACCGGCTTCATTTGGTATAAAGGGCAAATTGTAGAATTTATTACAAAAGTAACTGCCACCTGTTACACTTAAAAGAGATTTTCTGTTACACCTGCCAAGATACACGTGTATATATACATATTTCTGTATTTACTGCTGTAATCTGTCCGTAACAGTGCAGTCATCGTCATACGTTACATATATACAGCTGTCTGTATAGTGTGTGTATGACATCACAGTTATCAGAGACGATTAATATTGTATTGTTTTATTAAGGTTGTTATTTATTGATTAAAAAAATGTACACATTAACATATTTTACCATTTATCTTCACTGTGATACTTTGTTTTTATTTCATTTTCTTTTATATTTCTTTTATTTAGAATGTTTGGTATACGTATACATATTCTTTATTGTCTTATATTTTTCCTGAGTTTATAATCTTTGATGTAAAGCACTGAGATTTTGACTCAAAATGAATATATATATATATATATATATATATATATATATATAAAGCGGGACTGAAATGGCACTAATAAAGCAGTTGTTAAGCGTATGTTCGTCCAAGCACAGGTGATTGATGTAAACACTACAGATAGTGTAATCAGTGTAGTGTAAATGCACTGGAGATAAAAATCAAAGCTTTCACTGTCTCAGTTACTGGGCACTAATAAATATAACTTATTGTTATAAGTAATGAGTAACTGGAGCGGCTGTGGCTCAGGTGGTAGAGCGGGTCGTCCACTAATCGTAGGGTTGGCGGTCCGATTCCCGGTTCACGTGACTCCACGTACTGAAGTATCCTTGGGCGAGACACTGAACCCCGAGTTGCTCCCGATGGCAAGTTAGCGCCTTGCATGGCAGCTCTGCTAAGATGTGAGTGTGTGTGTGAATGGATGAATGACACACGGTGTAAAGTGCAGACCAGACCACAACTTCTATACAGTACAGAATATACAGTATTATTGTAAATAAGCAATAAATAATCAGTGTGAGTCTTGTTAACATTTAGTATAGCTTTATAGTACCAGTCACCACTTTTATGACCTATTCAGGGACACTTTAGGAAGAAAAGAAAGTAAACAACACACACACACACACACACACACACACGTGTCCTGGGACTGTTTCTGTGAGGATAAAGAGCAGCAACGGTCAGTCTCACGGGTGTTAGATCCTGGGCTTTGAATCAGGTGGTCTGATAGTCCTGATCTAAATGCAGAAATCTAACAAAGCACAGCTAGCTGATTTAATGTACACCCCAAAAAGCCCCAGCAGATGGACAGTGATTAGGAAAAGTGACAGCATGAACAATGGGAAATAAGCGTAAGTGTGTTACAGCGCGGGTGGAGGGGCGCCGTATGTCCACCAAGTGTCATTAGTTATGTGTAAGAGCCCCCTAAATCCCCCCAGGACCACAGGTTTCCGGATGAGTGGACCATATTATGCATTCACCCAGACAGGTTTTCATTCATATATTATTATATGAATGAAATTATTATAGCTAAATGTCTGTGAAAGTTGTCTTGGAAACAAGCGTATTAATAGGAGCCTCTCAAAATTACGACAGCAATCTGCCAATGATTACAATTTTTTAATTACTGAGGAAATATATATGTGTACCGTTTTGCCCATTTATAGTTACATGTAATGTTGTGGAACTTCAGCAAAAACAAGTTCGACTTTCTCATGTCCGAAAACTTCATATCAGCATTAACATATCGTCGACTACAGGATGCGCCATACGAGTCCCTGTGAGTTAGCCGTTACCATAGAAACGATGACATATTAGAACCAGCGCGTTAATATAAACCTGTGATTTGCCTTACAGCTACTACACTACTGTCAGAGCGTGCTTTAATAGGGAATGAATCAACACCTTCTGACCAATCAGATTACTCTCTAACACAGTGAGCACACGTTGGAAAATAAGGTCACTGGAGAGATGAGAGTTTTCCTGAACAGGTGCACAGGTGGGCTGAACAGGTAGCGTGAATCAATCTCATCCTGAAACTTTCTCAACAACAAGAAAAAAACGTTCTTTTCGAACCTGTTTACGGGTCTATAAAAAAAAAAGTAGATCCTTCAGTAAACACGTGGGTAAACGGCTTTAGATGGACTTACTGATTACAATCGTGCACCTGCTGAACAAAGAAAATCACTTACGTTAGTTTTCGTGTCCAAACTTGAAGCTGAAGATCATTCCACTGAATGTTTTACGGAAGCGTTGTATCCTCAAAAAGAGTTACACAGTGTAACATGTTACCAAGAGTTTCTCAGAACAGTGTGTGTGTGTGTGTGTAAAAGCAGGGCTTACTGTTCAACTGCCCCTCACCCGCCACAACACCTCCTACCCCTCCATTCAAACTCTATGGGCTGGTCACTGAGGGCAGGAGCGGCTGCCGGAAAACCAGGAGCGGATCTCACGAGCAGATCTCAAGAACGGATCTCAGGAGCGGATTAGCAGGCAAACTGATTATTTTGAAAAACACCCAGTCTGAGTTCTTTGACTTGGTAAGTAAAAGCAGGAAGTAACTGCGTCTAATGGGAGAACCAAAAATGAGACCTATATTCTCAACAGAATATCATTATTTACTCTTCTCGCAGCAGTCTGCGTGCTTATCCATTCGTTTCTTAATAAATGAATCGTCAGTGTTTTATTAATCCAGCGCTAAAACCCTCAGTGTAGTCCTTATTTATTTATAAAATGTAATTGAGTATTACGTATTCATCTACTAATCACAAATAACCGCAGGATGTCTTAAGCTATAGTACTGTTGAATGCAAAAGTTTGTGCCCCCCATCATTTCTGAGTAAAGAAGGAAAAATATAAAACACCTTTTTTTTTTAAAATTATTATTATTTAGTAGAGAATTAGATAAGTGGAGAGGTTCAAATTTTTACAACAGGATGATGTAAACTTTTATATATATATATTTACATTTGCTATTAAAGTTTTATTTAAGAATTTAAATGATTTTTTTTTATTACAGTTAGCAACCTTAGACTCATAGCTCCTGTGTGAAACGAAAGACCTTTCCTAGCTGTTCGATTGATTATATCTGACATAAGACGGGGTTCTTGTGTGAATGAGATTTTCCATCAACAGGATACTGAGATATTGAGAGAAACAGCCTCAAAGACTGATAAGACCCGAGTCAGAAAGAATGTCTTCATCTTCATTCGTCCTTCCTAACTTGATGAAGCTGGTTGAATTTTTCCTAAGGATATGCAGACCTTTACACAGAACTACACAGTGCTGCACTATACTGTATGTACTGTGGAATAACTAGATTAAATGAGTCTGAAAGAAATGCAATGTGTAATTAAAAAGGATTTTTTTTTTTTGTATTCTTTTAAAAGAAATACTTTGATTTTAAACATACTTGTTCATTTCAAAATGGGAAAACAATGACAGGACAATGAAGGACACTCAAACTTCCCAGGATTCAATTCAGTGTGGACTGACCGTTCGTCCATCACTTTACACCACAAACAAAGAGAGTGTTATTTTCCCCAGGAGTCTTTTCATCGGTCCTTGACGCAGTTTCCTTCCCACCACTGCCTGTGTCTCGGTTCAAAGTCTGGGACTGTCCGGCCCGCCGATCACACCGTTCTCATATACGCCTTACAGTTCAAACCTGCGCGGCCAATCAGAGGCGAGGAAGCCTGTCTGAGTCAGTGGTTATATTTACATAACAAAGACAGACGAGGACGCTCTCTCTCTCTCTCTCTCTCTCTCTCTCTCTCTCTCTCTCTCTCTCTCTCTCTCTCTCTCTCTCAATACTTTCCTCCCTCCTTCCTGTTCTCCATCACTCCAATTGCACTTCAGGGATTAAGATTACTGATCCAAGATCTGTCTGATACTGTCGTTATTATAATCATTTTTTTTTTTTTAAACATTGTTAATGAAGTCTAAAAAAAAAAAAAAAGAAAGAAATTCAAGCAAATATTCACCCATCTTCAGTAAGAGCCTTATCTCCTTGTCTGGGTCACAGTGGATTTGGAACTTATCCCAGGAACTATCCCAGGAACTTAGTGGCAATTTAGAGTCACCAGCATGTTTAAGAAGCCGCTATTTGTCGCATATCCCAGCTTGTTAGGAAGCTAGGGTCAGAGCGCAGGGTCAGAGAGGATTAAGGGCCTTGCTCAAGGGCCCAACAGTGGCAGCTTGGCAGTGATGGGGCTTGAACCCCCGACCTTATGACCCAGGAAACACAGAGGAAACACACATGTAGACCCTAATCGAGGATTATTTTAGAATATTGTAGGTCTTCCACAGCCGGAAGCTGTATTTACAGCCGGAAGTGTATACATTTCTGTATTAGACAGAGGTCTTTGTCTATTTATTTATTTTTTTTATTCCTTTTTTGATAGCCAATAAAAACAGAGATGTGTTGTTTTATGTGTACTTACACACACCTCTTACTGAATGATCAGATTTGAGATTGATGTAGGGATTGAATAACCCAAAAATGCCGTCCCGTCATTATTAGATCCATTATGAAACTAATTTTATGTCTTGGCAGATTGATTATACAGGGTGTCCGAAAAGTCTCCATACACAGGGGACTACGTACTGTACGCCAGTGTCACTTCTCCTCGGTCGGCCCGCGGCCCGTGTCGTGTGTGTGTGATGTGCTTTCCATGTTTCCTGTTAAAGTCCATCGCAACCTTGCGACAGCATCCCGTGAGAAGTATTTCCTTTGTTAAAGGTATTCTTAAAGACTATCTTTATAGAGAATATAATCTATATAGCTGCTAAGAGCTGAGTCAGCAGCAACACCCTCCTCTTCCTCATGCCCCCCTCCCCCCAGGATTAAATCTTGACTCTGAAGCAGGACGAGTCTCAGCCTTGCATCCCCACTACCACGAGCTATTTCTCTTCCTGTACTGCTTTTGTTATTCGTTAGAGTAACAAAAAGAAGGAAAGGTTTAATAATCCAGTTCATTAAATCGTGCCAAAAGTCTCTTGTATCAATAGCAAGAAGGTTTATAGAGTACGCTGTGGAACAGTACGCAAGAATGTAAACCCTAAACAATACTGTTAATTAAAGTGTTGGCACTGTTACGAAGTAGAACAGCGGTATTCATTATTTAAATAAATCGATAAACATTCAGTGGGTGAAATTTAATAATAGAATGAAAAGGAGAGAGGGAAAACAAACGAATGGTATTTAATTTAAAAAAAAAAAAAAGTATTTGTATAAAGTAGGAATCATAACTCTAAATCAAACTTAGACATTAAAATATAATAATGAATTTAAATGAATTTTTTAATCTGAATTATATTTTATAAATGTATGAACCCACTTAAATTTATCCAACTGTATTTCTCCTTTTCTTTCCCCCTTTTTGTTTTGTTTTTGCCCCCATAAAAAGACAAAAAGTGCTACAACTCATTCGTTAAAAGGCATTATACCACGGCTTCCCATCGATCCGGGTGTTCCGTTTCCTCTAACAGCAGCTCTGACTATAGTGCGGCTGTAAACCGCAAGACTGTATTAATACGCTCATGATTTAAGTCTAATAATGAAAAAAATTTAAAGGTTTTGCTATTTAACTCTCGATATGGTGACGTTTTGAAGTATGAAATAAGGAGACTTTTATTTAACATTATTGGAAGGAGTCTCCAGTGACAGCGAACTTTGTAATATCAGATTGTCCAGCAGGAGGAAAGTCTGGAAGACAGAGGAATTTATGTGTTGTGGGGGGTATGATATTTTTCCACTAAAAAAGGTCAAGTTGTTGTTTTGTCTTATGAACTTAAAGAGAGCACGAGAGAGAAAAGAGAGTCCGGTGGGGGAACAACTGCTTCTAGCTGCTATAACATAACCGAAACCAGGAACGAACTTGTTTTGCGGACATTATGCGACATCATATGCATCGTTTTTTAAGAAGAAAGAAACATTTCCTAACAGCAATTTGCCTACGCTAAGAATCAATTTCAGCAACTAACTCATAGAAAATCTAAAGTTGCTATGATACACTGCAATATTAGATGATTTAGTTTCTTCATAGTAAAGTCTTCGTACTGTTCGTACGTGTTTTCATGCCTTCACGCATTAATACAAATATTCTACCTTGACAGGTATCTGTCTTATTTAGTTCATGACATATAATTTTTATCTTTAATCTGAAGCGCCAGCTTCTATTCAGGCAGTCCGCCTGAAGAGTTTTCCCTAGCCCCACCCCCCTGCTTTGATTCATTCTTCTCCCAGCTCTCTTTCACGTGATATCCCCTTTCTTGTGGTCTAGGGCCCCTAGGACCCTCAGAGTGTACCTCCATAGCGCAGTTTGTCTTCTGGATTTGGCGTTTCTATGGTGACCACACCCCCACCCCATGGCTATTGTCTATGTATGGGTTCACCAGCAGAGCCACACTACTTTATCACTGTGACAATACACTCCTTCTCTACCTACATAAAGGGGGAAAGAACCCAGGGGAATTGTGGGATATGAGGGGGGTATGAGTAGATTAAGAGGAGGGAGAGAAGAAGCTCACAGGCTCTCAGTCATCGGGATTATCTCGAAGGACCCGGGAGACACGCGTGGAAGGCGGGTTAAACAACGAGGCGGATTCAGGCCCTTAGGAAAGCTCACATTAGGCCGTGCGATATAAAAACAGAAAGGCGATCCAGATTTTCCTTAACACATTCTTTTAGAATGAACAGTTGTCTTTACAAGATGTTTTAGAGTGAAATTTGTACACTTTAAAGGTGCATTAGGTAAGATTTGTGAGGGGGGGAAATGGACCTCTAATGGTTAAATAGATGGAGTTGAATAAGATTTGAATGATTTTTTTTTTTTAAACCTATTTCCACCCATGTACACAAAGCTCCGCCCCCAAAACTGAACTAGTCTTTCGACGTTGCCCAAACTGCTCGAAAGCCGAGTTACAACTCTACAAACATGCGACTTCTCCACATAACGGTTTATGAGGACGTGAAGGATGTGAAAATCCAAATCCAAACAAATGTTCCGGCCTGAAAGGCACGTTTCCAAACGGCAATGCCTTATACTATTATTTTTGGTCAGTCTATATAATTTACCGCATTATTTCCACTAGTAGGAAATGAAAAATATTGACTACTGCCCCTTTAACAGTAGACCTTCATCAGACCTTTTTGGTATAACATAAATAATAACGTGAACTAACTTGTTTTGCAGAATTTCCCACAATATCGGGGTGTGGTTTATCAAGCTGTACATGAACGGATTTATTCGTTCACACAAGAAATCTAGTGTTCGTGAAAATCGTTCAGAAAACCTTCGTATCCTACACTCCCTTATCCCTTATTTATTATCCCTTAAATCCCTTATTTATTTCAGTTACATACCAATGTAAAGTACAGTCGCTTCGTAATGACTTAAAAGAAAGCAATTCCAAATCAAATCAATAAATAAAGACAAATACGACGAGCTTTTCAGACTAGCTATTGACCCTATAAAGGAGGAGGAGTTATGTGTGTGTGTGTGTGTGTGTGTGTGTGTGTGTGTGTGGGGGGTAGCCGACACTCTGCAATGGCTGAGCTGCATTATTGGAAGATTTAGCACACGTTCACCGTTTAATCATCATTTTGCCATTTTCAGCTGTGAGCTTTGCCTTTTATAGCTTTGGGACGTGGCTAAACGTACGTAAGTCAGCTGTGCCGTGAACGTGCTTGGAGACCACCTGACACACACTTACCGCGTAAAACACTTAAACAGACTGGATCCGGTCTCTGTATTAACACACAATATTTAGAAACAGCTAAATGCGGCGGCTTCAATACTGATTTTGCGTATAACTGGTTTAATCGCACCACCAAACCAAGCGAAATATTTATTATCCAAAGTATTTCTCAGGTGTCCATGACGGTTCTTCACCGATCCTTCGTCCTCGACGCCCACTTTATGATTCTCTTTACGGCTGCGATCATGCTGTTGTTTCTGATGGCTTGTGTGAGCTTTTCTCTCAGACTCTCCTGTTTCCAGAGGCCCTGGCCCTTCCTCTCGGCCCGGAGCTCACACTTCAGCAGCCGTGCCTGGAGTCTCCAGTAGAGACGCGAGTGAGGGTCGAGGCCGTGGATAGGCGCCGTCCTGCCCAGACCCAAGAGCAGGATCTCCTCGTTTACACACGTGTTAAAGAGAAAACCCTGCAGGGAGAGGAGCACGATTATTCAAGCTAAAGATCATCACAGAGGCTTTTACTTCATGAAAACATCGCTGTTTTGTAATCAATGTGCGTCAACAATAAAATACCACGATCTCCAAAAGACGTAATCTAGATTACCGTAATGTCGTAATTATATTTTCTTAAATATCTTCAAACAGGTGTTACAATTTATAAGCTAATGTGCGACTTTCACCTAAATTTGGCAACTGCATAGTTTCAAAAAATATCTATTAAAAAAACGATAGCTATGCCCATGCAAACATACGAAATGCAACTAATACCTAAAGGAAAGCAACAAAACAAAAGACCAAAGAGAGTTCCAAAGAGATATTGCCAAAAACCTCCATCATCAGTGGAGTGCTCTGAACTGGCTTAATTCTCATAAATAAATAAATAAATAAATAAACAAATAAATAAAAATTTTGTGAAATTTGGTTGTTTTAATATTAATGATTTGAAAGGAAGCAATTCTAAAACATATCCATAATTGCAACAACAAAATTTTTTTTTAAATAAGACAAGCCATTCAATCAGAACAAAAGTAATGGCACCCTATGACGTAAGGAAGCATTGTAGCTGAAGTGATTAAAATAAAAACATGCCAAAATAAATAAATAAATAAATAAACCTGGTGGTTTCTTATCTCTTTATATCACTTGACGATCCAAAAGCTATGTAATCCGTCCGCTCTTAGCAAAACATTAGCGTGTTAATGGCGTTATTTTTATTTAAAAGGTCTGTCATGGGCCAAGTGTATCCGTTTACAAAAAAAAAACCCTACAGTATTGTTAATACATGTTGATATGAATAATTCTGTAGAAGATCTCTCGACAAGCAGAAAAGTACGCAATACATTGATGTGTGTGTTTATGAGCAGACTGTTTCAGGGTATGACGTGAGGCAGGGATGCGTGTTTACTCTCAGACGTACCCCGCTGAGTGACACCAGGCAGTGGAGGCTCTCGTCCTGGCGGCTGATCAGTCGTAGCCACACCGTCTCGTCTGTCCTCAGTGTCGCAGCGAGCCAGTCATGGCCCTCTGGGGTCAAATCCACCCCGGCCAAACACACGCTCAGCGGGGTCGCGACCTGACCTGCCGATGGGGGTAAGAGGACACCTGGCTGGTTATCTGGTGACACCTTTAATGCCTGTTTAAACAGGAGGGTACTTCAAAGTGGCTTTACGATGGGAAAAGTCAAGCGAGTTTAACGTTGTCCATCTTCAAAAGCTCTGTGTGGACACTGCTGAGGATAACGTCACACTGAGAATAAAATGTGGTCCTATAGAGAAAGTGTGCACATTGAGAAACAGTGCTGAGATGTGTGTATACGAATTGGGACAGTTGTTCTGTTATTTATATAAAGAAATTGACAAGATAGAATAAACACACAAGTCAGTGCAGAATAAAAGCCATAATCTCTTTATCTTCACTTCAGTTGCCAATAATATCCGATAGCTGCTTTACACAGCGCTAAGTGTAGTATATTTAATCATTTAAAGTGGCTGTCAGGAAACCTCCATCCTGTAATATAATGACCCAGAGAGTCTTTCTGCACTAATGGCTTTACTTGGATATTTCATTACGCACTAAATCTTGTAAATGTGCAAATGCTACCGATCAAACCCTTTAATGAGGTTCAGGAGGGACATGCTGATGACGCATTTACAATCCTTTTAGTTATATGTATTTAATGTTCATAGACAAAAAACTGCTGTGAAAATTTAATGAAATGAATCAGAGAGCTGAATCAAAGAGCTGAATCAAACAGCTGAATCAAAGACCCGATTCAAAGTCCCGATTCAAAGACCCGACTCAAAAAGCTGAATCAAAGGGCTGACTCAAAGAGCTGAATCAAAGCCCTGAACTGAAGAGCTGAATCGAAGGGCTGACTCAAGGAGCCGAATCAAAGAGCTTAATCGAACAGCTGACTCAAGGAGCTGAATCAAAGACCCGACTCAAAGAGCTGATTTAAGGAGCTGAATCAAAGAGCTGAATCAAAGAGCTGAATCACAGAACTGAATCAAAGACCTGAATCAAAGTGCTGAATCAAAGACCTGACTCAAAAAGCTAAATCAAAGAGCTGAATGAAAGACCAGATTCAAAAACCCGACTCAAAAAGCTGAATCAAAGCCCCGACTCAAAGACCTGAATCAAAGAGCTGACTGAAGTAGCTGAATCAAAGAGCAGACCCAAACAGCTGAATCAAATCCCGGACTCAATGAGCTGAATCAAAGAGTCAAATCAAAAAGCTGACTTGGCGAGCCGACTAATCAGAGCCAAGTCAAACACGTGTTAAAATAAACCCATTACTGTAATTTCAATGCCTATATCTTTTAAAAAAAAATAAATAAATAAAAAAACATACTCATATGTGCGAGTTGGCTCTCATCGTTCACTTGAAAGAGCCGAATCACAGAGCCGACTTGTTCAAACGACACTGGTATGAACAAAATAAGAGCAGAATGTATGCAATCTATAAATTAGCTGACCTTCTAACATGACAGGTTGTACCTTTTGCCCAATTACCACGTTTTTAATCTTCGTACTCTTTGTTTTTACGCTTTGTCCACATTATAAAGCCAAGATGCTTTTTACACTTTTACAGTTAAACGTCTCACAGCTATAAAGTGAAAAAGACTGCAGAGTTAATCTGATCTTACAGAAGAAGGTTAATAACATCAACTAGACATGATTTCCCGTATTTAGGATACTGAGATGATTCGAGAATTTTTACACGCTCCTAAACCAGACACCACTCTGCACAAAGCCTGTTAGATTCACGGGGATTAATTTTTGATCGCACCAGCTGTCCAGATGAACACGGCGCTCCTCCTGACAGCTGGGAAGTGAAATTTCTGACGCAGTGATGCAGCTTTAATTGGGTCTTTTGGGGGTGGGTTTAGCGACAGGGGTCTTGTTAGAGGGTGGGGCGAGAGGGGGTGTTTGTGTCCTTACGTTTCGTCAGCAAAGGAGACAATAAGGGGACATGTATCGGGATGTGTTCCACTTCTAGCCCTCTCTCCGTTACACTTCTGACTTTTCCTCTAATGCTGACGTTTTTCTCAATGAAGCGGGCCGGGATTTCAGACGGGGAGACGAATTTGGTCATCTGAGGAGCAAACAGGGGAAAACAGATCACGTGTATACATGGCCATTCATTTCTAGCATCATACACATCATAATAATTAGAGTGATTAAATGACTACAGACATTAACATTTAATTGTCTGACTACAATCATTAACATTCTAACCTGCTTAAATGGTCTTTAGGCCCATCATCTGTGCAAACACTTTCACCACATCTACAGGGTGTCTGAGAAGTCAGGAACCAATGAAGAATGTGTCGAGCGAAATTCGAAAAAACATATACAGTGGCTGAGAAAATGTGTAGCGGGTGAAGGTGAACATCTAGAGCACGTGTTGTATATAATAAAGAAATATTAGCATAGGTTTTACTCTCATTGGTTCCTGACTATTCGGACACAATGTATGATAACTACTTAAGTCATATCAGGAAATCTCAATCATTTACTTTACTGTGAGGTCATACTCGGCCATTCGCTTACATATTTCAAGTTGCTTAATAATGGTAATTTATAGTAATAGTACAGTGATATTAATGTAATCTTAATAATACTTTCAAAGCACAAACGGAACAAAATGAACATTTATTAATGCACAAATCAGAACAAACACAATTTTAAAGGTCAAAAAAAATATGTCACATCAGAATCATTATAAATGTAACAAACGAATGAGTTTTTAAGCACAAACTAATGAGAATATGTATTATTTTAGATATTCAACACAGATATTGCACATGTATATAAATACCGAGGACATTGCACATGTACACATACAAACAGAACTCAAGCATATGTACATACACGCAGATCTGTTTTATCGTTTCTATTATTTCGATTGTATAGGAAATTATTTTCTTTCTTTCTTTGATGTTACTCCTCTTATTTGTGCTGCTCAGTCTATTTGAATTTCCCCTACAGGAGATCAATAAAGGTACAGCTTCTCTTATAGATAGATCATTTATTTGTCCTCAAAATTTGTTTCCAACGTGGGTGTGTAGAAAATGTAAACACAACAACAGCATACATAACCATCAAAACAATCACAGAGATAGAGGGGAGAAGGAGGAAAAAAAGAAAAACATCAGGATCATACAACAAATGCCAGAGCATAAGATGGCATCACAATGGCTGATTATCTATGTGTTTAATGCTCGTATAGGCATAGGAAGAAAACTCCTACCATAGCTGGCCTTTCTGCACCTGCGGCCAGAAGGAAGGGGGTTATCTTATCTTATTCATTTGCAGCCGTTTTTTCGGGTTTTTAGGTGCAATTACAGCATTTGACCAGCAGGTGTCGCCAGAATACTGTACATCCAGCGTGTTTACAAGTTTTCCCCATCAACAGATAAAAACACTTCAGAATTGCAGTTGAGAGCTGAACACAATTTCACAGTTCATATTCCGGTATTCAGATAAATGAAATTCTTTGTAACATAAACGCTCATCCACTTGTTTTAGTCTTAAAGCGAGTATAATATTAGAATATATGAATTTTTACATTTACCAGCCTGATGCTCCGTGCTATTATAATCACACCGGCTACTGCAAGCCCTGTGCTGATGCTCTGTGGAACAAAAACATCAATATAATTTAATTGTTCCATTTCAGGAAAACAACAACAACAAAAACATCTCATTAAAAATAATAATAAAAAAAAAAAAAACTATGGCGTGACGACATACAACTAATCTACGTTCGTATACATGTTTCCCTGCTGAAGAAAAACAACAGAAATCATCACAGAAATTCTAACGGTTTCCACTACAAATATCATTACAAACCATTACCATTATTGGTCCTTAATGGTATCCACTAGACATAACATGCCACCAATATAACAACACATTTCCAGTAGAGACCCACAGGGTCAATTACAGTTTCCATTAAAACCAATAAAATTCCCATTGTAACCGTTAAAACCATTATACATTCTATGAGGGTTTCTATTGTTTGTTTGTTTGTTTCAGCAGGGTTTCTAATTAAACTTCATACCCGGATAATAGTAAGATTTTCATCCGCAAACTTTGATACCGTGGTTATAATATTCCGAGAAGGCTTCTGCTCTTTCTCTGTTCGGTCACCACACGAGTCCGGCATGTTGTTTACAAAATAAAAAAAAACCCGGAAATAACAGCAGGGGAGGCCCCGCCCCTTAGATACGGAAACCGAATTAGGCCAAAATAGGAAACGCGTTTTAGTTCCCCTTCAACGCAAGTCTATGGAGAGACTGATGAACTCGTTTGTCACTGGCTTTATATTTATACTAAACAGATTTTTAGAAAACACAGCAGCATATCGCAGGTGATGTAAATGTCTGTATACATGCACTTTTGATTATTTAATTGAGTCTAAATTGATGTGAGCAGCCCGTGAGATACAGGATATATGTACTATACAGAAATAATCATTAAACAAGATAACATGATTATGTGTTCTCTCTAATGATAGATTTAATATAACACTTATAATAACGATATATAATGTAATAGCTATATACACTATATGGTCAAAAGTATGTGGACTCATGAACATCACATCCATATGTGGTTCTTCACCAAACCGTTACTACGTCGTCATATGCAAGAGCCATATCTCCCTGTAGTTCTCGCCTGGTTTCCTGTAGTTCCTGCCTAGGTCTCCCATCCAGCTATCCAGTAGCCGGATGGGAGACCTCCTGGGGAAAACTAAGGTTGCCGCTCGAAGTGATATTAGCGAGACAAGCCGTGGACACTCCCCCTGTGCGAGGCCTAATTCCCCAGTATAGGGACACTGTATAGTAAAAGCAGCACTTAAAACAAAGTGAGTCATTAAAAATCCCAGGACCCTTATTGTACCGCAGTGCCCTGACGAAATTGGCCCTTATCTGTTCATAATCTCCATCACTCTCTTCTCCTCTCCACTCCACTACTAGCTGGTGTGTGGTGGGGGTTATTGCACACTATGGTTGCAGTCCTATCATGCAGATGGATGCTACACGTTAATGGCGGTTGAGGATACATGTAAAGAGCTATATAAATGTTGTCAGAAGCACACAATTGTATAGAATGTCTTTGTTTGATGTAGAGTTACCATTTCCCTTCACTGGACTTACGAGACCCAAACATCATTCCAGCATCACAATGCCCTTGTGCACAAAGTGAGCTCCATGAAGACATGGTGTGTTAAGATTGGGGTGGAAGAACTTAAGTGGTCTGCACAGAGCCCTGACCTCGACCCCAGTGAACACCTTCGGGATGAACAGAAACTAGAGCCTCCTCGACATCCGGACATCAATACCCGTCCTCAAAACCGCTCCCGTAGCCGAACGAACACAAATCCCCTCAGCCACGCCCCAAAATCTAGTGATATGCCGTCCCAGAAGAGTGGTTCTTATTATAACAGCAAATCTGGAATGGAATGGACAGATATATACACGCACACGCGCACACACACAGGTATATTTTGGCCATACAGTGTAGTTAAAATAATAATAATAAAAAAAAATGGTATAATGGTCTAATTATGAAAATATACCAGGGTAAAAAAAAACAAGGTTTTAAATTGTTTTTAATTACACAACAAATACACATCAGAATTTTTAAATATTTAGACACTTTGGGAATGCAGCTGGAGAGGGGAAAAGAAAAAAAAAAAAAAAAAAAAAAAAACAAAACACACACACACACGCGCACGCACGCACGCACGCCCTCAGAACTGTGTTCATGTTAAAATATTTTACAGTTTTCATCAGTCACATTGTAACTGTGGTTCTCCTGCAAAAACAATTCCAGCTCACTTTGAGCAAAAAATTAAATTAAATTAAAAAAAATAATAAAAAAGTATAATGAAAATCCAAATAAAGAAAAAACAAACAATCTAGTGTCAATCCAGTGTCAAGTTGATTATTTAATGTTACACCATTACACGGTGTCGATTCTTCAAAAAGTGCTGGTGACTCCGTTTCAACGAACAAACGAACAACATCACAGAGACATCTCTTTCAGCCGAACACAGGCATGTCGAATTCGGTCAGATGCTTTCAAATGACCTTTAACATTGGGATAAGAAACAGCTGGAAGAAAACAGGAATGAGATAAAAGCCTGCATCAGGCTCAGTACTTCACGCTCGGGTCATATCCGAATTCTCGTGGCCCTGCGCCATCACGTTAAACAGCTAACAGTTAACCAGCTGATTCGGAGAACAGGAAACGACTTTTAAATTCAGCTTCATCGGAAAAAGTTAGCATCTTCAGTAGAGTTTTCTTTTATTAAAAAGGGAGTTCTGATAAAAACTAAAAAAAATAAATAAAAAGCAGGGATGTTTCTTTTCCCGTCTTCCTCCTGGACAGGGTACGATTATAGTACGTGATCACTCTAACTGTAAAATAAAATACAATCATTTTCTTTTAATCATATGTAATCGTATGAATCATTGATAATTAATTGCAATGAATTAACACTTTATTCAAAAAAAAAAAATAATAATAATAATAATATTATAACCATTATATTATAATAATTACATAAACAAATCTGGATGTAGGATGGGGGTCAAATAATTATTTTCCATCCGAACGAATCGTAATATTAAAAATAAAACCGTGATTCCAAATCCAGATGTGAGGAAGTGATCACAATCCTGTTATTAAACAAGACCAAATCAATTTCTCTTCATCGCAGTGTTGTGATGCTGGTGTACAGGAAATACCGCCTCGTTATCAGCTTTTTTTCATCTTCTTCACCCCCCCCACCTCCCCCGCCCCGCCCCGCCCCCCATTTAGGGCAAGATCGATTAAACAACAAAATGAAACACAATTGAGATTATAGTATCTATGATAGATATGTGAGGGTGAACATTTTTTCAGATGTTCTCTACCGATTAAACACAGTATTCGGGATTGCAACTGGATCTCTCATTTTAAAGGCGAGGAAAAGCAACAAAAAAAACAAAAAACAAACAAACACACAAGGCACGACGACCTGCAGTGGATTGCGAAATGAAGGAGGAGATTTAAGGGAGCGCACTTTGTCCCTTGTTAACCCCGTGGTTTATTTTATGTGGAGTAACAGAGCAAGAGGCCACAGTGGAGATCCGAGTACAGAAAATTGCACCGATTTAATCCACAGGGTTCGTTTTTTTTTTTCCCTCTCTCTTCAGTTCGAAAGCAGCTCGACCAAAAGTCTGAAAATCCGCCAACGAGTGTCGAGCAGGAGAGAAAAATATCCTCGCTCGGAGGACTTCATTTAAAACAAACCAAAAAATAATAATAATAATAATAATAATTCTAACATTAACAAGAGATAAATTCAGCAGGAGCCAATCAGAGTTGTGCGAATGAATATGAGCTCTAACTGCGCTCCTATTGGTCCGTTATTAGCGTGTGTTCGGAGTCCGTGTACGACTGCGTTACTTGCGTATCCGGCATTGCCAAGCTGACGGACTCTCTTCCTGTAAACGCTTCATTTTCTTGCCGAAGAAAATCCACCAGGCCAGTCCGATCAGCACGCACACGAACGACTCCACGTAGTAACCGTCCAGAGCCGTCACACACACGCCGCCTTCTTTCGCACACAGCTGAGGAGAGAAGAGAAGAGAAAGACGACCGAGTCAGACAATGTCCGTTTTAAAAAGCTGAGAAACTAAAGAAATATATTTGTTATCTTTTTTTTTTTAGTAATTTACATTTGTAAATATTTCATTTGAATATTTATGAAGTTACAATTCCCTGCTTTACCAAATTTCTAACAAACTGTTTTCTCTTTTACTTGTTTATTTTATGGTTTTTTTTTTTTTAGAATTATTTTCTAATATTTCAATTATTACTAATTATTTTATTTTGGGAATTTCTATTATTTTTTTTCTTCTATTTTCTGATTTGTTACTTATGATTTTTTTTTTTTTATTAGCCGTTTTATTTTCTTTATAACGTACGTCAAGGTGCTGCTGCTGATGATGATGATTATTATTATTATTATTATTATTATTATTATTATTATTATTATTATGAAGAAGAATAATTTTTCCCCTTTTTCTACAGGTATGGTTTTTGCATGCCACTTATAAGTGAGAAAACTGATTACAATTTATACCAATACGATGCAACACCACCAAAGACTGGACTAATTGAAAACTACACAATTTTCATTTATAAATAAATAAATACCGTGCCCTTTACGATCACTTTATGGATTAAAAACAAAAACAAGCCTGCCCTGATTCTCACTAACTGGACACACAGTCTGACGGAAGAATTCAAAAGGCCATCAGTGAATGAACATCATTATGATTAGGTGTTATACGAGGAGACGGACGACTGACCCCTGCCTCTTCAGCCGAGCCGCACGTCTGCCCCGCAGCCCCCTCGCACTGTTTCGACGTGAGCGGGTCGACCAGCCACAGGGCCAGCGTTGAGGGCCAGTTCGCCCCCAGGTTGGATACCGTGTTCAGCAGGGTCATGTACGTGCCTCCTATCAGCGGGTCGCTCACTTTAGCGTGGAACGCCATGCAGGCCACAAACATGCTGTACAGCGCCACCTAGAAGAGACACAGAATTAAATCGTACTCGAATCTGATTGGTCAGAAGGTGTTGATTCGTTTCCTATAACAGCAGTTTCTATAGTAACAGCGTACACCGGGACTGTAATATCTGACAGATGCTACGAGCAGACTGACCTGGTGTAGAGCGTAGCTGAGCAGCACCACAGCGTAGTAATACACAGGAAATCCGTCCTCTTGCTTCACACTAGGGGTCCACCACACCAGGAGCGCGTACTCCAGACCAATCAGCAACCTGCAGCGGGCACAGAAACACACACACATCGGAGCATTTACAAAACACGTCCAGCGAATACCACAGCGCTGTTCTGTTCTCGACTCTGATTGGTCAGAAGGTGTTGATTAGTTTTCCATAACAGCAGTTTCTATAGTAACAACGCGAGTCATCATGATCGTAGACAAGTGGCTAGATGGAGCAGTTACTATTTAACGTCCGCGGAAAGCGCCTTGAAACGCGCAGGGTTATTCGACATAGTGACGTAATTTCCACTGAAACAGGAAGTCAGCGCGGGACATATCGGATGGCTCCTCCGCCTTTCTAATCAGCCAATAGCGTTTAGCTTACCTCACAGCCCCGGGCTAAGTCGTACTTGACAGCGAGTACCATAGATTTTTAAAAATGTTAAAGATTTTTAAAAATAACTGTCTCCTGGACTGCAAACAACAGATTACACATACAGCTATAATTAAAAAATAAATAAATAAAATCACGCCATACATACCTGAAAGGAAAGGCTTTATAGAAGATGTCGAGCGGTCGAGGCCCGGCTGTGTATTTACTGATGATGAGCGGTAGCAGGATCTGCAGAGGAACCATGGGAACAGCCAGCAGAGCCAGCTCAGCTTTTGGCACTCCAGCTTCTACCAGCTTCAGCCCAGTCACTGCGTCTGCTGCTGAAAACCCCATCTGTGTGGGAGAGACAGAGAGAGAGAGAGATATTTACTACATCAAGATATTTACTAGAGGTCGCCCGATTAATCGGCACAGTGAACCGATCGCTGGAACTCTCGGTTATCGTTACAGATCCACACCGATAAGTTGTTCCCGGTTGCATCCGTTGCGGGAGCAGCTGAGAAGGTTACGCCGTCATTATACGGTACGAGAGCGGCCTCTAGAGGCGAAATAAAAACTGACAAATTTTGTGATATTTGGAGTGTTTTTTGATTCATTTTACACGTCTATTTTTATTTGTTACTTGGAGTGTTACTTTTCGGTTCCGTTTGGATGTATAGCATTTATTTACTTTAATATTTATTAACAATTAATACACGTTAATATTTATTTCATTAGATAAAAAAAAAAAAAGTACAGTACATTTTCACGGTACGGTCAGTACTGTTTACTTTTGTAATAAAGTTTAGCAAGCTTTTACTGTTATGTTTTCATTCAGTATAAATTTTAAAATCTATCGGTTATTGATTAATCGGTTATCGCCATCGGTAAAATCCACTATTGGTCGAGCTCTAATGTTTAGTGTGTTAGGGGTCATTGGTGATTCATGATCCTCACAAGTAATGACATTTTGGATTATTGCATTGTATATACATAATATTAAAATGTTAAAAAAAAAAAAAAAGGGGGGGATGCAAACTTTTGCACCCAACAGTGAACAGAAATATAAATAAATAAATAAATAAATAAATAAAAACCGCAGTTCCTGTTCCTGGCATCCTGTTAGAAGCTTTCTTATCTTCTTAAGGTTCTGAGCCATCGACTCACCAGATTATCAACCGAATGAATAACCTGCAACGTCAGCGATGATCTTCCATTCTTTGGACGTAAGAGAGATATTACCTGTTTAACACACTGCGTTTTTTTTTTTTTAAATAAAAAAATGATAAGTGACTACCTTTGATGTGAGCAGCAGGCAGCAGAAAGTGAAGACCGCAGGCAGCTTGATGATGGAGAACAGGAGCTTGTACGTCTCCATTACCCCCTGCGTCTCCTCTTTCCGTCTCCGCCTGGAGCGCTGCTGTCTGCTGTTCTCCGACTTCAGAAGGGCCACCAGGGTGGTGGACACAATAAATACGATCCCCCAGAAAAACAGGAAGTCTGGTACACACAGGCACAAAATGGGCAAAAAAATTGGTTTAAGACATGAAATCTTCTGTAAACAGAGAAACCGATACAGCGACTGAGCTCTGGAGCTACAAAGAACAATGCTATGAGACGTTTAGGTAACGTGCAGGGCTAACGATGAACTATAGTGTGTGTGTGTGTGTTGTGTATATGCGCCTCCTTCACCAAGAGCCACTGAGGCCACGCCTCCTTCACCAAGAGCCACCGAGGCCACACCTCCCACGGTTCTTCATAATGAAATTCCAAGACTTTCAAGGGCTTTTCAAGCACTATTTTATTTTCAAGGACTATACAAGGTAGTTGTATAGATAGTAGATGTCCATCCATCCATTTTCTGTACAGGACAGGGTGTGAACCCATTGCAGGGCACAATCACACACACATTCACACACCCATTCATAAACTACAGACAATTTGGAGACGCCAATCAGCCTACAACGCATGTCTTTGGATCTTTTGGCTTAATAGAAATGAAGCGCTGATTTGAATACAATAATTTCAGCTTCCTGGCTTTTATTCATCAAAACTAATCCTCCTCTCTCTCGCACACTCTACAGCAGTGCACCATACGCAGACCATTATTAAATGGTAAAGCGACCATCACATTAAAAACAGTCTCTCTACCTGAAAAAGCAAAGACATCTTAACGTTTTTGAATAAACACTTTTAAATAAATGAATTTAGTTCAATCTTGGAAAAATTTTTTAAAAACCATCACTATTATGTCTCCATACCCGACAGTGTGACGATGCCCTGATCCTGTGGCTCAAACCTCAGGTACTTGTTGCAGAAATCGGCCGACTCCAGAGCCAGAAACAGCACGTTCCCCAGGAAGTACCCGGCCGTCTGGCCTACGGAGTTACAAGTGGAAGCGTATCCCACGTTCTCCTTGGACAGCATGGTGAGGGCCCAGCCGTCGACCGCGATGTCCTGCGTGGCCGCTAGAAAAGCCAGCATGAAGAAGACGGTGGTGAGGGTGAGCACGTCTGGGCCTCCCGGTCCGTCCGTGTGCAGGAGAGAATTCACAGTGAACGACAGTCCCAGCATGAAGAACCCGAGCAGGTACTGAGTGGGAACGAGCCACGACTTCCTGCGTCCAAAGCGCTTCACGTAGACCGAGTCCACCAGCGGAGCCCAGAGCAGCTTCAGACTGAAAGGCCAGAAGACGAAGCTGAAGTAGGCCTGGTCTTTATAGCTAACATTTTTACTTTGCATGATGAGAGGAATGCTTCCAGCCAGTCCTAAAGGAATCCCCTGGAGGATGTAGAGAAAGAGGAGCAGACACACGCTACCCAGCTCTCCTTGGATTCCACCACGCGCGATAGGACATCCATCCTCGCTGTCCGAGTCCTGAACGAGCGCCTCTTCCTCGTCCACCATCTCCTGGTCAGCCGTGTGCGAAGTAATTACCGCAGACTTCCTCTGTCGCCCATTCATATGGGTTATGGACTCAGGAAGCTCCATTTCTGCTCACTGGGCATCAAAGCAGCTGTTTCAGAGATGGACCTGGAAGCAGAGTCGTTGTGTAAAGTGCATGAGAAAGCACATATAGGAGCAAGTGTGAGGGAAATCATTACTTTGTAATAGCTCTGTTCAAGTTCATCAGTCATGCCGCTTGTGGTCATGTCATGGAGGTTAGCACGGAACTTTCTACCCTCTTACATGGACACAAACATGTTACTGTCTTCAGGAATGTCTGCATATTCAATTTTTTTTCCATTCAATTCTATTTGTATAGCGCTTTTTACAATAGACACCGTCTCAAAAGCAGCTTTACAGAAATATCAACACAGTATATAGATATTAAAGGTGCAAATTTATCCCAACTGAGCGGCGACGGTGGTGAGGAAAAACTCCCTAAGATGTTAAGCGGAAGAAACCTTGAGAGGAACCAGACTCAGAAGGGAACCCGTCCTCATCTGGGTAACACCGGATAGTGTGAAAAAGTTCATTATGGATTTATATGAAGTCTGTTTGGACGGTTGGCATATCTGCGAAGACTGTGAAACCATCAAACTGGCTCAAATCTCCCAGAACTCCCTTTCCGAGTCTCGCAGATGTCCAGCGATCCTTATCTTAAAACTTATATAGGGCATGAGAGAGACGAGTGCTTCGGAGCGCTCTCATCTTCTATCCTGCATTCATCCTTCTGTAATAAACCTTTTTCACCTGAGAGGATGAGTCTACCGGTGTGTCTAAATTTCTACCACACAGGACAATCACTAAACAGATACTTTACTAATAACAGATCAAACCAAAAGCACTAATAAAAAAAATTTTTTACATTTTAAAATCCACCCTGAACGACCTCCATATTAATGTTTATAATTAACATGCAATCCTCAGTACCGTCCAGTGTTTCCTTTTTCGCAATGAAACTCTGAGTGGACTTTAAAGTTCTTTAATTAACACGTCGCTTTCATTAATGAGCGAACTACAAGACGACAGACGATAAGGACTAAAGCGCTGCTGCATCACTTGAATCGGTCACGGTCATCATCTTGTAGTTGGCCGATCGATCCTGTAGAGACCTAGGGTCATACAGCTGCATTGCATTCTGGGACAGAATTTAAGTGCACCGTCTCCACTACGTCTACATTTCTTCTTATTAAACACCATTGTAACTGTGCTAGCAATCACAAAGTCCCCCCCCCCTATGACGTCATGCATGGGAAACAACGACTAACTTGTCGTGGGAATAAAGGAAACACAACACCAACCAACATATTAGCACTAGAACCTCTAAACACACCAGAGTTATTTCACTATCTTACAGTTATGTTTTATATATTTGAAGGGTTTATAAGCCATTGTTTGATACCCTATGTGATCTAGTGAATAGTAAGTAATGAGTCATTGAGGGTTTAAGTCCCAGTTCTGTAACGGATGCGCGGTTACCTTTCATAATAACATACCACGTGTCATTAAAAACTGCAACAAATAAACCAATTAATATACGATGTATATCCAGGGAAACTGGATTTAAACCGACAATATCTTGGGTATAAAAAATAATACAAAATTATATTAATAGTCAGAGACAAGGAAAATACCCAGTTTGTGTTCAGTCTTTCCGAACGCGGAAGTGGTTCTGGTCCGTGTGCATCACTCAAATAGTTCCGCCAGTTTCGGCTGACGTGTCTCAACGCCAGCGTTTCTGCGTTCCGCGCTGATTCGTGGAGCTTCACGGATCTTTTGTTTCGATTCAGTGGTGAATCAAATTGGGCAGGTCACGTGATTTTAGCAAACGAGGCTTCGTTTCGAAACTCTTCGAAACTCGGATGGTTGAGAAAAAAAAAAAATGAATGCAATAATAAACACATTTGTACTATTTTTCATAAACAAAATAAAATAGTACCTAGAGGGAATTTTTTTTTGGAACTCTTATTATTGATAATATTAATTGGAGGAATGCTTGGTTAACCCCCTTTAAATATAGTATTCATAATAAAACTAAAGAAATTATATACATTAAAAAAATGTATACCGTCCACAGTGTTAAATCGTTCATTTCAAGATACTCTGATATTGATGATTTATTCTCTCTTCTTCTTTTTTTTTTTTCTTTTTTTTTTGTAAAAGTGAGAACGAGTTGGTGACGTATTTGTTTTCTGAAGGTAAAATTGTCCATCGTTTTTGGAGAGAATTGGCAGAATTTGTGTTTAATTTAGTAAAGATGAAATACTATTTGACATTAAAGGATATCATTGTGTATTATGAAAACAATGTTAACAGAGGTGTTGGATTGCACGGTTCATTTATTTATACTATTGGCAGAATTTTATACACATAAAACAAAAGTATGTTCATTCATCCCCAATCTTTGGGGTTTTTATAGTGGAATTTCATTGTTTTACATCTTCTCTGAAATTGTTCTCTCTTTTTTTTTTTAAAGTCATTAACATGTTTAAAATATTATAATATAATTGTTGGATCCCTTGTTAGCAATTAATGCCGCACTCTGTTTTGTACTATTGTATGCTATGCGATGTTTGTTGCTCTGTTTTCAATATAAATAAATAAATAAAATAAATAAATAAAATAAAATAAATACTAATAAAAAATTTTAAATAAATAAACTCCGATGGTTGCCACTAGGGGGTGTTGATCTCAAAGTAAATCCATGAAGCAGCGTCGACTATGGGTTTAACTGATTTCTGGTCAGTTTTATTATGCATGTTAATAAAACTGAAATGAATCAGCATGATCAGTGCTCACGTCACCCCTTCATTTTGCTAGTGTTTTATAGGCAGGTTTAATGAGGTGTGTGTGTGTAATTTAAAAAGCTAGAGTGATAGTAATCGTATGTAAACGGTCTGATTAGCAAAGTCCCTAACTAAAACACAGAATACAAGCACTAATATTGAATGGAATTTAATGATTTGTAAATTATATTAAACCTTTACTGCATGGTGTTGCCATATGGCAACAATTCATTTATCT